>NC_056748.1:919759436-920034436 GCF_019279795.1 Protopterus annectens | reverse complement strand
TTGACATTTCTACCCCCTGTGCAGCCTCCAAGTTCTTGCCCGCTAACTCTGTTGTACCGGACACCACAGTTTCATCTACCTGTGCACTCCATAGTGCTGTTTTCAATTGATCAGGCAGGGCGCAGCTTCTCAGACAGACACATTAAAGTTCTTAAGAGGATTCACCTTTATCCCTTCTCACAGGACTACACTAATGAGCTACTTCTTGATCTAAAGCTTTATGTGTGGAAGCTCAATTTAAAATGTTTTTTTCATGACCACAACTCAGATAACAAAACAGCGATTCCACTAAAACAGCGCAAAATACTTCGCACCACTCTCTTGTGTAGAAAGCGAAGCACTTTCAACCCTGTTCTCAATGGCACCCTAGCTACTTTCCTTAAAGTCTGTGAAAAAGACTTTAGAACACCATCTGCTAATAAAGCACCTTAAAAATGGGTCAAACTATCCCAAAGGGAATTCACTGCTCTAAAAGCGCTTTCTTCTGATACCACCTTGCACATTATGAAAGCGGACAAGGGAAAAGGTGTTGTGCTTCTGAAGCAAACTAAATATTGCAGTTATGGAAGCTGACCTTAATAACAGTGACTTTTTCCAGCCTGTCACCTTGAAAGTCATTCACGATAGTTTCAAAGTCATCGATCAGCTTTTTGAAATCTCCCCATAGTGACCAATACATTTCGCTTGATGAATTCTTGTCTGCCCAAGATCCAAGCCTAGGGAAATGCTTTGGCATTCCAAAGGTGCATAAAAATCCAGACAACCCCCCGTTCTGCCATATCATTTCAAACAAACAAACTAAAACAGAGAACATCTCTGAAAATATGGACTCTTGCCTCATTCCTTTAGTTCAAAAAACTCCGTTTTACATCGGAGATTCCTGGGCTTTCTTAAACATTCTGTTTCAAGCTAATCTGGACCTCGAACAATGTATACTTGTTACTCTTTATGTTGTATCCCTTTATACCAACATACCACACAAGGAAGGGATAGCGTTTATTAAATGATACCTACACAAATTTGCTGGATTTCCTCAAGACAGACTCGTGTGTCTAACTGCCCTGATTGATACGGTTTGTGTTTTTCGGCTTTTCCCGGTTAGGAGTCGCCACAGCAGAACTCCAGTCCGCTAATGATTGGCAGTTGATTTTTACGTATCGGCTTGCCAGGCCAGACGCACAACCTTCAACGAAGGTACACCCATTCACGCACATCTCCACGCAGAAGACGCTCTAGCTGAGAATCGAACCGGACAGCGTCCTACTTTGAGGTGACAACGCTACCGCAGCACTCTGCAATATTTATTTTAATTTTAACTGAAAGGTATACCAACGGATTAGAGGTCTTGCTATGGGCTCCAGAATGGCCCCGGCTTATGCAAATCTGGTTCTAGCCACTTGGGAGCTCAAACCCTCGTCCACTTGCAAGGGTTCAAATACACCAGGCTTTACCACAGATATATTGACGATGTGTTCTTTGCTTGGACTGGTACTTCTAATCAGCTAGAAAGATTTCTTCAAAACATCAATGACAGTATTTCTTTCTTTACATTCGTCAAATCTGGTAGTGGTCCTAGAGTCTCCTTCCTTGACACCTCCATATCTGTTGATTTACTTAATGGGTGCCTAGTTTCAAACATACACCAAAAAGAAATGTATCGCAACGAATTCTTGGACTTCAGCTCCCAACACCCATTCCACATGAAGAAAACTGTTATCAGGGGTCAATTCATTTATTTATCACGCATTATCAGCAATGACACCATGTTTTCCACTGAGTACGCTTATTTGCATCAACTGTTCCTACAGAAACATTACCGTGATACTCTCATCCAAAGCATTAAAAGCGAAGTCTCGAATGAAACATACACAAAGTTTCAGCCCATTCTGAAATTTGGTTTCTCCCCTAATAAACCTGTTAGCACGGACAATGCTGTTAACAGGACCCTCAGCTTCCCAATCCCTGTCAGCAGGGACATGCACTCGATTAAACAAACTATTCTCAAAAACTGGAACATTGTTTCAAGTACTGATAACCTGAACACTGTTCTGGGCAACCTACCACTGTTCACATATAAGAAAACTCACACCATCAGATCTATGTTCGAAAAGAGGGATTCAGCTTTCTCTACTGACAATATTTGTAACTTTAATGAGCCTCCTGGCATGTTCACATGTACTAACTGTGTCTGCTGCAAACATATGCTCGTAAGCACGAGCTACACTTTTGCTCACAATAACCGCAGTTAATTTCAGACTCCACTTTGTAATAGCAAAAATATTGTTTACGCAGCTGTTTGTGAAACATGCCATCACTTCTAAATCGGAAAGACATGCCGTAAACTTTCCGATAGAGTCAAGGTACATTACAGTGCTATAAGATCTCTTGACTGCAGAAATGCGCTAGCTACGGACTCTACTACTTGCCGTGATTTCACCAAGTTCAATCTTTCTGTCCTCGAACAAGTTGAACTTTTCTTTGGAGATTACTCCACTCTCCTCTAAGTCAAAGAGCTCAAATGGCAGTTGCGCTTGGGAGCAGACTGCGCCCCGGGACTTAATGATAATCTTAACCTGAAATGTGTCATGCGGTGGCAGGAATAGATTTATATATTGCAAATTGTATACATTTTTCCATATGTTGTATGTTCTGTTCTCAAAAAAGTTTTTGTTTATCCTAACCTAGGCTTGTTTATTACAATGTACTATAGCGATACATTACTGCGATTAGCATACTTAATCGCCTGCTATTGGTCATGCCATATCTACTCATTTGCCATTGGTTGTTTTTCCACTTCTTTGCCTTTGCATTATCTTTGTGACTTTGGGTATATGATTGGTTTAAACTATATCTAGCTAGCACTGGATTGATCCTTTTCTACCTTTTGTTACTGTATCACAGACTGAATATTTATAGGATTTTTACGTTCGCGATTGGATAAAAGTTACAAATGTACCTATTTTCAATATTTTGTCACCTAAACATTATATATGGTCTTAAACATCTTCTTTGTAATGTTTTCTGATGAAGTTCCAGTATATTGACTGAATGAAAGTGCTTTATACAATCTGTTCCTGAGTCGTGTCTCTTTTTCAATGCCGTAGAAGTTTGTCTTGATTTATGCAGTTTCTTCGATACAGTCTCAGTGCTTCTAGCATATATATATATATATATATATATATATATATATATATATATATATATATATATATATATATATATATATATATATATATATATATCTATATATATATATATATCTATATATATATATATATCTATATCTATATATATATATATCTATATATATATATCTATATATACATACATACATACACACATACATATACACACATTATATATATATATATATATATATATATATATATATATATATATATATATATATATATACACACATACATATAAATAAATAAATACATACATAAATTATATATATATATATATATATATATATATATATATATATATATATATAAAAAGTACAGTTTTGTACCTACCATAAATGTAGATGTTCGAAGATCCACATTGCTGCAGTCCTTACTTATGGGTAGTCCGCTGTCCTCGGTCGGCCCGAATACCAAAGTATTAGGCTGCCGCGGGTCATGGGTGCCTAGATCTGACACCAGAGCGTCAGGGTATAAAGGCGCATGACCGACGTCATATCCTCAGTCTTTTCTTGCCCCAGATGTCAGAAGGCAAAACCAGAAAGGCCACTGCCAAAAACAGGATACCTCCCAAAGACATGCCCAACAACAACCATCACCTAAAGCATAGCACCAAGTCAAAATACAGAGGGAAAGGAGGGAGGGTAAATTGGACTGCAGCAATGTGGATCTTTGAACATCTACATTTATGGTAGGTACAAAACTGTACTATGTTCTTCATCTCACATTGCTGCAGTCCTTACTTATGGGTAGAATCCCAAAGCAGCGGAAAGGGAGGATGGTAAAAATCATAAAGCATTAGGGGCCGCTAAAATGCTCTGTAAAATTGCAGTGGCAAATCCAGCCCTAGACTTAGAATAAAGAGGAAGGTGGTAATGTTTAGAAAAAGGTATGCACTGAACTCCAAGTAGCTGCCTCCAAAATGTCTTTGTAGCTACCCACTTATAAAGGCCGTAGAAGTAGCAGTAGCCCTAGTGGAATGAGGCCTGATTCCAGCAGGAATCTCCTTACCATGATGGGAATAACAAAAGAAATACAAAACCCAATCCATTTAGAAATAGTTTGTTTTGAAACAGGTTTACCCTGTGAACCCAAAGCAAAAGAAACAATTGCTGAGACTGTCTGAACTCCTTGGTTCTGCTCAAATAATAACGCAACTGCCTGTGAATATCCAAAGTATGCAAAATTTTCTCCCTTTATTTTGGGGTTTGCATAAAAAGTAGGCAAATGAATAGTTTGATTTAAGGCCACACTAGAAACCACTTTAGGCATAAAGGAAGGATTAGTATGCAAAAGATACCCTATCCTTATGAAAAATCAGGAAAGGCTCCACTGCCATGAGGGCCTGTAATTCCAGAAACCCTTCTTGCAGAGGTAATGGCCAACAAAAAAGCAGTTTTCCATGATAAATACTTTAACTCGGCAGTAGCTGCAGGCTCAAAAGGTTGTAGAGTAAGTTTTTCCAACATAAAATTGAGATCCCAAGCAGGAGTAGGAGCTCTACGTGGGGGTCTTATATTCTTTGCCCTCTAAGAAATTGCTTAAACCAAGGATGAGAGAATAAAGGAGGGTCACAATCATAGTGAGCAGAAATGGCTGCAGCATGGACCTTTATTGAGGAGAAAGACAAACCCTTGTCCAATAACTCAGTAAGATATTGAAGAGCAACACTTAAATCAGGTTTGGAGACAAAGTCCTTTCCTTTGCTCCAAATAAAAAATCTCCTCCATTTATCAGCGTAAACTTTCCTGGTACTAGGCCTCCTGGCCTCCAAAATAACATTCAAAACTTGTTGTGGAAGCTGAGACCCTGCAGAGTCTAAAACAGAATATGCCAGGCTGTTAGATGCAGAGACTGAATCTTGACATTGAGGAAGTGACTGTCCTCTTGTGACAAAAGGTGCGGAATCAAAGGCAGAGGCCATGGGGGTTCTCGTACTAAACTCCTCAGTAGTGGGTACCAGTGTTGTCGAGGCCAATCCGGTGCTATCAAAATCATGGTTGGCTTGTCTTGTCTGGCCTTCAAAAGTACCTTGGGAAGAAGAGGCAGAGGTGGAAAGGCATATACATGCAGATTGTTCCAACTGAAAGATAGAGCGTCCACCTTCCAAGCTGTGTGATAAAACATTTTTGTGCAAAACTTTGGCAACTGGTAATTTAGTGGAGAAGCGAACAGATCTATGTCTGGAGTTCCCCATAACACTGTCAACTGTTGAAATACATGAGGATCCAATTTCCACTCGTGAGGATCCACTATTTGTCTGCTCAATACATCTGCTAAAGGAGTTCTGTGCTCCTGGTAGAAACCTTGCCTGAAGATTGAGGTGTAGATTGAGAGCAGTTTCCCACAGAATCATCGCTTGCCTGCAAAGAGAGTAAGAATGGGTTCCCCCCTGCTTGTTGATGTACCACATGACAGTAATGTTGTCTGTTTGAATCAACACCTGCCCTGGATGAAGTAAATCTTTGAAAGCCATCAATGCAAACTGGACTGCTAACATTTCCTTCAAGTTGATATGCAAATGTTGGAGTTTGACAGGCCACGTGTTTTGCACCCATTTTCCATTGAGGTGTGCTCCCCAAGCCTTGTCCGAGGCATCTGTCGTTAGAATCTGACTCGCCTCTGGCCGGGTCACAGAGAGTCCCTTGTTTAGGTGACATTCCTGAGCCCACCACAAAAACTCCTTCTGAATGCAAGGTATTATCTGAATGACAGTGTCTAGATCTTGGCAGTGCTGTGTCCACACATTTTTGAGATACCATTGAAGCTTCCTCATATGCAATTTGGCATTGGGAAGCACCAGAATACAAGATGCCATGAACCCCAAGGCTTGAAGGACTGTCCTTGCAGTCAGCCTGGACCGTAGAGACATTTGCTGGAAATAAAGAGAAAGGCTTCTTTGTTTGTCCGGGGTCAAAAAAGCCATCTGGGAAGCTGTATTCAGTCTCACACCCAGAAAGCACATGTCCTGAGAGGGTACTAGACTGGACTTTGTTTCGTTCACAGAATACCCTAGGCATCTTAACACTGCCATCACATACTGTAGATGATGAAGAAGTTCGTCCTTTTCTTGTGCAATAATCAGGCAGTCGTCCAAATAAGGATAAATCTGTCTTCCTCTTAGTCTGAAAAATGCTATCACTGGAGCCAGAACCTTTGTGAACACTCTGGGCGCAGTAGATAAGCCAAAGGGCAATGCAGAGAACTGATAATGTAAATTTCCAGCCCGAAAACGCAGGTACCTCCTGCAACTGGGCCTGATAGGAACATGAAGGTAAGCCTCTTTGAGATCCAGAGTAACCATCCAGTGATCTTTTCCCAACAGAGGTAAAAGCTGTTGTAAAGTCAGCATCTTGAACTTTGGCATGTCCAGGTAAGTGTTGAGGATAGATAAATCCAAAATTGGTCTCCACGTGTTTCCTTTCTTTGGAACTAGAAACAGGCGAGAATAAAATCCTAGGCCCACTTCTGACAGAGGAACTGGCTGTATAGCTCCTATTTGAAGAAGTAAAGAAATTTGTCTGTGAGCCTCTATCCTTTGCCGAGGAGGGACGTCTGGCATGCCTTTGAAAGGAGGCATGGTATGTAAATAGAACGGTTTATAATGTCCAATACCCATTTGTCCTGGGTGACTAAATACCAATTTTGCTTGAAAAGAGCCAACTTTCCTCCCAAAGGAGCTGCCAGGCAAGAGGAATCTGGCAGCTGAAAATGCAGGTCATAGGGCCTGTTTACGAAAGGACTGGCCCCTGCCCTCACCAGCAGATTGAGCAGGCGAACTCCATTGTCTCGGCCTGAAGGTACTCTGAGCTCTGCCCCTACCACGCCTAGATCTACCCCTAGACTGAGAATCAGAAGAAGGGTACGTCCACCCCTTAGGCCAATTTCTACTAAACTTTGGAGGTTGTGCCAGCAAAAAATCTTTAACAGTCTGCATAGACTTAGCCTTGTCTTCCATTTTCTTTAAGACTGACTCCACAGGAGGACCAAACAAAACTTCAGACTGCAAAGGGGCATCCAGAATTCTAGACTTAACATGCTCAGACAAATTCTGATCCTTAAGCCAGTGCCTACGAATAACTGAACCAGTGGCAGCCACCCTAGAAGAAGCCTGTAAAGCATCAAAACCACATTGCAAAGAGTGCTTACCCACCTGTTCAGAAACATGCACTAAATCCTGCAATTCTTTACACTCTATGCCCTCTGCCAAAGCATCCACTTTAGATCTTAGCTGAGAAAGGAGGAAATTCTGATACTTCAACATATGAAACTGGCAGTTCAAAGCTCTCATTGCTAAAGTAGAAGAGGTATACACCTTCTTACCCCATCTATCCAAAGCTCTAGCTTCCTTATCCAGAGGAACCGGATTCTTAACAACAGAGGCTCTAACACCCTTAGGCCCCTGACTAATAGTTTCTGGGTCCGCCCTAGGACTCTTATACAGATATTTATGAGCCTCAGGCACCCTGTAATACCTGTCCGGTTTAACTGGGGCAGGAGGCACAGAATCAGAATCAGGATTAAGGGAAGCTCGAGAAAACATCTGAAACAACATCCAAAACCGGAGGTATAGCTAAGGGTCTATGCTGTGGTAAAACAAGAACTCCTAAGCCTCTTCCGGGAATCAGAGTAATCCTGTCCCTCCCACTTAAAATGCTCCCTCATGGAATGCAGAGTTTCTGAGAATGAAAAATCCTCTGGAGGAGAAGCAGAAGGCGTGGAATCCTCTGCATCAGAATCAGAATAAGGAGGGAAATCTTGAATGTCCTCAGTAGAAGACTGAATCATCTGAGGCCTGCTCCAAACTTTCCAACTCTGGCTCCATCCTGGGCCTCTTATCAGGAGGGGGCATAGAACCTCTAATTAAAGTAATCAAATCCTCTGCCATTTTAAGCATGTGCTTTTTAGGCACAGACCCTGAAGAACCAGAACTGACACCAGAGGAAGACAAAACAGACCTGCCCTTAGAAGGAGCCTTAGAAACAGTAGCAGAAGGCCTAACCACCTTGGGCATAGAAGGGAGAATAGTAACCTGAGAGGCCCCTTCAGCCTGACCTGCCTCCTGAGAGGCCACATCTTGTAACATCAAAGTTTCCCCTGGGACTCAACAGAAACTTCAGCGGATCCACCTGTTCAGCTGTAGCTTCTAAGGTCCGCATCCGAACGGACGAATCATCCTGCCTGGGCTTTAAAGATTTGTCTTTGCGCTTCTTAGTAGAAGCAAGCATCGAACATCCGACGGCATATTATAATTACACCTCTTGCCAAAGACTAACCTAGCGCAATCTAACCTCCGCTTTATAGTGCGCTTATTAAACCTAGCACAAAACCGACACCCTCACGCCGTGCTCCGGTCCCAAACAAGGAATACAAAGCGAGTGGTAATCCCTATGCGGTATCTGTTTCCCACAAGAAATACAATTATTCACTTTTCTGACATCCGTAAGTAACTGAGGCAAGAAAAACAAAAATATTCTCACGGGTACTTAGCCCAACTTGGTATCGGTCTGAAACTCCGAAAAAAAAATTTCAGAACGCCGAACGGCACTTGCAACGCTGCTTCTGCATCGGACCATGCGGCAAAAAAGACTGAGGATATGACATCGGTCATGCGCCTTTATACCCTGACGCTCTGATGTCAGATCTAGGCGCCCATGACCGACGTCAGCCTAATACTTTGGTATTCGGGCCGACCGAGGACAGCGGACTACCCATAAGTAAGGACTGCAGCAATGTGAGATGAAGAACATCTGCGGTGGTGGTGCTGCGGTAGCGTTGTCGCCTCACAGTAAGACGTTGTCCTGTTCGATTCTTAGCTAGAGCTTCTTCTGTGTGGAGACATGCGTGAATGGGTGTACCTTCGCTGAAGGTTGTGCGTCAGGGCCAGCAACTCGGCACGTAAAAATATACTGCCAATCATTAGCGGACTGGAGTTCCGCTGTGGTGACCCCTAACCGGGAAAAGCCAAAAGACGCACACACACATATCTATATACACACACACACACATATATATATATATATATATATATATATATATATATATATATATATATATATATATATATATATATATATATATATATATATATATATATATATATATATATATATATATATATATATATATATATATATATATATAGATATATATATATATATATATATATAGATATATATATATATATATATATATATATATATACATACATATCTATATATATATATATATATATATATATATACATATCTATACACACACAATATATTATATATACACACACACACACAAATATACATATATATATATATATATATATATATATATATATATATATACACATACACACACATATATATATATATATATATATATATATATATATATATATACATATATATATACACATATATATATATATATTATATATATAATAGCGATATATATATATATATTTTATATATATATATATATATATATATATATATATATATATATATATATATATACACATGTATATATATATGTATATATATATACATATGTATATATATGTATACACACACACACACACACACACACACACACACACACACACACATATATATATATATATATATATATATATATATATATAGATACACACACACAAATAAATAAACAGAGAGAGACTGGATTTTACACAGAAAAAGAAAATATTCCAGAACAAACGTACTGCAAGAAAAAAATAATCAGTACAAAATAGCCAAAGATAAACGTTTTCCATCTAAAAGTAGTGCTGAGGTCTAACTATAATACCTGAGCTTTCAAAACCTAGTCCATTCAGAGGCAAAACTGATAGAACAAAACTTACAAGGCTAAACCAACAGACAGCATTGCTCTTCAACCTCAGCTCTGACTCGGCCATACTCTAGCTCGAAGTCTTTCAATTGGCTGGGCTAAGAGGTATCCCATGCTGCACTGCTCCCTTTCCCCAGATCTGGTCTGCTGCAAGCTCAATCACTCACCCTTCATACGCATAAGACAGAGAAGGAAAAACATTCCAGTAATAAAAGGAGTACTGAAACCAGAACTAACCTCTAGGACCTCCAGGATGGGGGAAGGGGGGGGGGTAAGTATGAATGTGAGGAGAGATGGACTACATACATAGAACGTTATGGGGAGTACATAACTTCTTGATGTTATGTAGTCCAATCTCACCTACATTCTTACCCGTGGGACAGCGTCCCCAGCACCTGAATCCTGGGAGGCTCAGTGGAAAATACTCCTGAGCTCTGTGGAACTAAATGAAGATCTGCCTCTGGATACCAAATCCAATTTGTAGAGAGTAATAAAGGTGCGAGGAGATGCCCATGTAGCCGCAGCACAAATACTATCCATAGACATCCTGGCCTTAAATGCTGTAGAGGTAGATATTGATCTGGTAGAATGAGCCTTCACTCTAAATGGTAAATCCTTACCACCTGAAGCATAAATAAAGGAAATACAACTAGAGATCCATCTAGACAAGTCACTTTGGAAACAGGAGACCCAATCCTATTTGCTGAAAATGAGACAAATAGCTGATCCGATTTTCTAAGATCCTTCGTTCTATGCAAATAAAAACGCAACTTGTCTGTGAACATCCAGCTGAAGTTTAAATTCTGCCTCATTAGAAAACGCTGGAAAAAATACGGGCAGTTCAATGGATTGGTTGAGATTACTAACCAAAGCCACTTTCGGCATAAAGGAAGGAAGGGTTTGGTCTGAGAGAAACCCTGTCTTTGTGAAATCTCAAGTAAGGCGGTCTGATGGACAAAGCTTGGAGCTCCAAGACACATCTAGCTGAAGTGATGGCTACCAAAAAGATGGTCTTCAAAGTCAAATATTTCAATTCAGAAGTAGCTGCAGGCTCAAAAGGGGGATGAAGTGAGACATTGCAGCACAAAATTTAGGTCCCAAGGCACGACCGGGTCAAAGACTGGAGGGCAAAGCAGCATAGTGCCCTTCAAGAATGCCTTACAAAGTCTATGCACCATTAGACTGGGTTCATTAGTGACGTGAAAAGTGGAAATAGCCACCAACTGGACTTAAATGGTTGCGGCTGCTGACCCCCGATTGAAAAGCATGGAGAGAGATTCCAGAACTGAAGAAATTAGAGCTGTATACGGATCAATTTGTCTTGCATGAGCCCAGATGGAGAATCATTTTCATTTAGTGGAATAAATCTTTCTGGTCAAAGGCTTATGGGAAGAAGACAGAATATAAAACCACTTCCGGAGAAAAATTATGAAGCCTGACTAGTGATGGAAGTGCAGTAGCCAGGCCGTCAACCGGAGGGTCTGAAGAGAAGAATGGAACTGCCCTGACATACGAGTCAGCTGATCTGTCTGTGGGTCCAGAATCCAGGGGGCGCCCATGAGATCGGGATGGATAAAGGGGAACCAAATTTGATGAGGTCAGTGTGGAGCAATCAGAATCATTCGGCTTCCCAAGGATTGCGCTTTCTGAATAAGCTTCGACTGCAGAGGAACAGGCGGGAAGTAGACCGGAGGGCCAATCGTGAACTACAGCGTCCCTGCGTGACTACTCCTAGGGGGGTTAAGAGTGAAGTAGCTACTGCACTTGGTATTGAGGGGACTGGCAAATAGGTCGGAGAAAGGCTGACCCCATCTGCAGAAAATCTGCTCGGCAACCTGACTGTTCATGGACCACTCGTGAGGCATCAGAATAGCTCTGCTCAACCTGTCGGCGATCACATTGGACTTCCCCGGAATGTGCGTTGCTACAAGAAAACGTTGGGAGGATGCTGCTCACTGCCACACTCGAATGGGGGTATGACTTGGTTCCTCTCCGTTTGTTCAGATACCATACCACAGACATATTGTCTGAGTGGATCGCAATTGTCCAGAGAGAGGAAGAAAGCTCTGAAGTGCTTGCAAAGCTAGTAGCACTGCTCTCATCTCCAACATATTGATCTGCAGATGTATCTCGTGTTCCTGCCACGTGCCTTGGTCTGTCCTGCCTAGATAATGCCCCCCCCACCCAATCTGGGAGGCATCTGTGGCCTCTGTGGCAACAGGAGGGGATGGGACGAAGGGCTTTCCCGCATTGAGGTTGCTGGTATGAAGCCACCAGCATAGATCTTGCTTGCACTTGTCTGTGATCATTATAAGATGAGAAAGCGGAAGATGTTGTAGAGCCCACTGGGCGAAGAGCAGCCATTGAAGGAGCCTCATATGTAGCCTCGCAAGACAGGAACCGGCATAATTGTTACAGCCATCATCCCTAACAACTTGAGAACCATTTTTACCTTCACTTTTTTCAGAGGGAGCAACGCGTATACCTGTTGTTACAAACCCTGAATCCTTTCTTGTGGTAAACACACCCTCATGAGCACAGTGCCTAACGCGGTGCCTATATAGGTGACACGCTGCAAGGGCAACAAGCCAGACTTTTCACAGTTTAGAGTGATACCCAATTGTTGACACAGCTTGATAGTGGCGTTTCTTGTCTGTAGTAGCAGATGCCTGGTGGTGGCAGAAAGGAGCCAGTTGTCCAGCTACAGAAACACTTGGAATCCCTGACGTCTCAAGTGAGCAGTCACCATTGCCATACATTTGCTGAACACCCTGGGGGCTGTGGTGAGACCAAAGGGCAGGGCACAAAATTGAAAATGACTGGCTCCCAGCCGGAAGCATAGATGACTTCTGGATGCCCTGTCCATCTTTATATGGTAGTAAGCATCCTTGAGGTCGATGGAGCACATCCACACTTCTTTTCCCAACAAAGGGAGAATATATTGCAACATGACCATTCTGAACTTGGACTTCAGGTGGAGTTTCAAGCGGCTGAGATCCAAGATGGGTCTCAGGTCCCCTGTTCTTTTCAGCATCAAAAATAATCTGGAGCAAGTCCCTAATCCGATCTGGTCTGAGGGGGCATGCTGGATGGCTCCTTTTTCTAGCAGCTTTATAACCTCTGAAGCTGCGGAATCCCTTTGATTGGGTGGAACATCTGGGATTCTTTTGATCGGTGCGGGGGAAGAAGAGAAGGGAATGTGATATCCTGCGGAAACTATTTTTAATACCCACTGGTCCTGGGTGATCTCTTGCCAGGCTTTTGGGTATAGTGAAATGCGACCCCTGACTGGTAACGGAAAGGCGCAATGGAGATGAAGTCTCAGGGAGAACCACAAAAGGAGTAGAGGTCTCCCTGGTTACGTGGGCCTCCTCTGCCTCTAGGTCGGTGTCTACCTAAGTTACCACCCCCTCCCCTGCCTCTGGAGGGGGAATCACTTTGTGCGTCATGGAAACACCTCTGCGATTTCTTGAACCACATTTTCCCACTCTTCTGGACCTTGGGATAAGGTCTAGAAGGCATGGAAAAATGGACTCCCTCAGCAGACAGAGTTTTTCCCTCTTGCTCACACCTAGTGAGAGAGAGTGTCCTTCACCTTGGTTCCGAACAACGAGGAACCATCAAGTTGGCGAATGTAGACTTGAAGGCTTCCGCAAAATTACAGAGGCACATCCAGGAGCGTCTCCCGAGAGAAACTCTGGAACTCGCTGCCCTACTCGCTCCTTCGGCTGCATAAAAGGAGATCAGCCTCATGGAGGAGTTTGCGATAGTCCACGCTCAGATGGCTGCCCTAAATTCTGTGAGCCACTGCGTCAGAAACATTACCTTGCAGAGAATCTCCAAGCTCTTTCAGGAGATCTCTTTGGAGCCGTGTAAAATGTGACAAGTAATTCAGCGACCACAGAGTAAAGGCCGCTGAAGAAAACATATGCTTCCCATACTGGTCCATGGTCCTAGACTCCTTGTTAGGGGGATGGACGGTAGATGAAGTCTCAGCTAGTTCCTTCTTGGTGGCTGCTGCCACCACCATGGCATCTACTGGAACACCCTTTGTGAGAAACTCTGTCAGCGGGGGCGGACAGAAATTTGTTGCGGCTCCTGGGGACTGGTTCTACTCAGTGTCAGGGGGTTTCCCACACCCTTAGGCATACCAGATCCAGGAGTTCGAAGGATGGAGAAACCCAGGAGGCAGAGGGTTGAGCCCCAAAGGCCTTCAGGAACACAGACTCCTCCTCAGAGGGGGGTTTAGAGGGCCAGTCGCCTCTCTGCTTCAAGATCTCTAGTATATCAAAGAAAGATATACTCAGAGGACAACTTGGGGGACCCCTCTGATTCCTTGAGGTGGGTGTCCGATGTGAGACTCTTCCTGGGAGTCGACGTGCTTCCTCTTGCATGTTCTTTTTCTGGATGGCTCCTCAAGCAAAAACTCTGGGGGGCCTTCAGAAAATTGGGGACCACTCATGGAGGTATCCTGAGGCCTTGGGTCTCCACTTTAAGGATAGGGGATGATCAGAGACCGATACCGGAGCTGGAGGGAGTAGAGTGTCAGTGCTGTATGATGCAGCTGAGGACCTGGCCAGCATGTATGACCTCGAAAGCTGGTCCCCCCGGCTCCGAAGCTCAACTAACCATGGAAGACCTCGGAGCAGAAGGGGACAAGGTCCGAAGCAGAAGCAAGGGTCAGGCAACCCAAGCCGAAGCACAGAGAGGGAGGCTAGGAGCCATAGAGCATCCCAAGACTTCCCCCTCGGGTACGACCGAGGAACCAGGAGTCCTGGACTACGTGGACGGAGCAGACTGGGTTGGAGCCGATAAGCCAGGATGAGCTATCGGAGCCAACCTAGAAGCATCAGATGGCACTGACCACTTTGACTCCGAAGGCTGAGATTTGCTCAGAGGATCTATCGACGATGGATGGGTGACTGGCTCTGGGGCCGACTGGGCTGGAGCCGAACGCAATTTAGCCAGCCAGTGTTTGGAGCAGTTTCTGCACCACTCTATCCACAGAGAGAGTCCTGGAGGACCTAGAGGGCAAGGTAGAAGATCTAGACCTCCTCTCTTAAGGAGACCTACTAGGAGGAGAAACCGGTCTAAAAACTGGAGACTGGCTCCGAGCTAGTATCTCGGTCACCGGCTCCAAAAGGCTGGGAGCCGATGTAGGTTCTGTCGATTCACAAACTTCCTTTGGCACCGAAGACAGTGGAGCGGAGGATGCCACAGCAAACTTAGTAACTTTCTCCGGAGGCTCCGATGAGACTGAGCCGGACATCATTTTTTTGCTTTGGAGGTTTTGTCTCTTTGAGGGAGAGGACTTAGCCCTAGAAGACCTCTCCAAATCTTCCTCGAAGGAGGGTTTCAGTAATCCCTCTCCAAATCTTCTTTGAAGGAGGGTTTCAGTAACCCCTTCAGAATTAGTTTGTTCTTCCTTTCTTGAAGGACACGAGGGCTGAATAAGTGACAGAACGAACAAGACTCCTGAAGGTGGATAGCCCCCAAACAATCAACACAGAGTGCCCATCAGTAATAGACATCTTATACCCATATTTACTACATTTCTTGAAGCCCGAAGGCTTATGTTCTTTTGCATCCTTAGACACGATTGGCAGGACTCTAGACACAACACAACAGTCAAACCTGACACCAGCAACAAAGCGCGGGAACTAGACTCTTAAAGAAAAAACTGCAGACATCACACAAGGACCTCGAACTCAAAAGGCCCTGACAGGAAACAAGGGGAAGGACTAGGTCCTCTAACTTAAACGGCCCTAACCCGGAGGGATAGGGTACCTAAAAAACAAAAGAAGGGTAAACAGATAACCAAAGGAGGACTAGGTCCTCTAACTGAAACGGGCCTAGCCCATTGGGAGATAGCCAACGGGATACTGACAAATAGTAAGACAAAGGCCACGAAAGGCCACACAAAAAAGCTTCCACAAACCAACAACACACACACCTAGCTATGAAAATAGTTTTTGGAGCAACAATTTTAGTCAAAGAAGACAAAAAGTTGTACTTCGCCACAGCCAAGAGTGAGACCACGTCTGAGCTTTACGAGCAGCAAACGAGATCTGGGGAAAGGGAGCAGTGCAGCATGGGATACCTCTTAGCCCAGCCATTTGAAAGACTTCGAGCTAGTGTATGGCCGAGTTAGAGCAGAGGTTCAGCTCCGAACCCACGGGTAAGAATGTAGGCAAGATTGGACTACATAACATCTACAGTTATGTTGTATTATACTGCACATATACATACACACACACACACACACACACACACACACACACACACACACACACACACACACACACACACACACACACACACAGAAAGATCACACGTTCTTATGCATTTTATGACAAATGGATATTATTGCAAATTAAAATCACATTTTAGTTTAGCTGCTGCAGGCTTTAGAAGACTTAAGTGCAGCTCACAAATCTGACAAATTGCGATTCAGAAAGCAACATGTTTATAAATAAATCTCACTTCATCTATGTATGCTAAGTGCTTGTAATAGGACAAAAGTTCACAGCTGAAAATGTCCAGCCTCTGACATCCACCTCGTTCTTCAGACATGCAAACACCTCTGAACATGTAAGACAGAGCTACAGACGTCATAGCAACTGGGCTGTTGGAAGGACAGCTACAGACAAAGGGGAAATCTATACAGAGATAGAATAATTAAAGGGGTGGCTGTTGGGGTATATCAAAGACAGTTGTAGGGACAGACATAGGAATACATGAAGCAAGTGTACACAGCAACAGGAATGTATAGGCAAGACGATTATCCCTACTGCCAATAGTTAGGTCATGTTTGTAACCACCAGAAATAAGGCCCTACTGCAGTATGAGGGATGAATGTGTGTAGACCTACGACTGCAATATGAGGGATGAGTGTGTGTAGACCTATGACGGCAGTATTTGTCACCAAAGGACAACACATTAGAGAGACCATAACAGCTGTGTAAAAGGAATAGGGAAGTGGAGAAAGGCTGTTGTGACATTGGCTATGTGATTTTCTTCTACTGATGTGAGACACCTGCAGCCACACTTACTCCTGTTAGCCTTTTGTAAGGTGAATTCCAGTGCAAGGTTGCACATCCTTAGGAAGGCAAGGAAAACAGTTTACCACATACTTTCAATATACTGGGTGCCTCTTCAGACCCCTGACAGATCCAAAAAAATGCTGCTGGTCCTCCTAATTATGTGCCCAAAAAAGTAGTATAGCTTAACAAACCTGTGTGAGTTAACATGATGACACGCCTCCAAGACTACCAAATTTATACTTATCTGCATGACAAACTGGCAATTTAGGTAAGAAGACATGCAAGCCCAAGACTCTCCATATTTTCATATTTTGCTGCAGCACAGCAGCTGTGAAAGGTGAAAAAGAGATGCTCATCTCTACAGCTTGTGGCTGTGCAGCTGTGTTGCACAAGTGTGTGGGTACACGCACCACTCTACTTCATGAGTAGCCACTCTGCAGAAATCGTACTGTAGCTGTGATTAACAGGCCATCATCATGTTCTTTACAAAAGTTACACCATTTTCATGCAAATTTGGAAATGTAGCATTTTTCTTGAGCCCACCAGAGAAAGCTTGCATGGTATGTGAAGGATAGCTATATTATTTTATCTCCTTCACAGTCAATTCAAGGAGCACCAATTAGGCCAATATCATGGCATTTAAGCAAATGGATGCTTGGTATGACCAAGGGTATCATTAGGATGGGAGAACAGTGCTAGCATCATTTTGCTCTTTGACACAGGAACAACGATGAACTACATGCATGGGAGGCACAGACTACACATTGACCCCCAAATGGTAGAGAGTGGTTCTTGCCTTTATTTTTAAATTTTTATGTTTTTGATTTTTTGTTGTAGGTTTGAGATAGCCGTAGCTAATGGTAAGCAATGGTCAAGCCTATCCTAGGAATTAGGTCTGCAACCATGCAGGTCTTCCATGTCAGGTGGCAGGTGGTGGAGGCGGCACTGCATATTATTTGCCTACTTCATTTTGAGTGAGTTTCTGCAAGTTCCTGTTCCGGGACAGTATCACTTTGTACCATGTTACGGTGACTTCACAGCACCTGGTTTCACACCACATATACCTGTGCCATGTTCAGTTTATGTATTTTAATGGATGTATAGGGAAAGTATACTTGCCTGCTGCCTGTCATATAGCTCATGAGAACTTCATAAGGGACATCACTTACTGTTCAAGTATCTCACCTTACAGTTAACACAGTTCTCTTAACTGTCCTCTTTCTGCAAGACCAGAACCTGATGCTAACAGAGTCATATTCCGCAAAAGGAAAGACTTGCAGCCAGCCAAGATTAAATTCCCCCCTCAAGGGCTTGTCAGATCTGTTAAATTATTC
This sequence comes from Protopterus annectens, assembly GCF_019279795.1. Classification (NCBI taxonomy): domain Eukaryota; kingdom Metazoa; phylum Chordata; order Ceratodontiformes; family Protopteridae; genus Protopterus; species Protopterus annectens. Next base: position 920,016,031 of record NC_056748.1, on the reverse strand, counting down.
AGTCTAATGTTAACAGATTTATTTAAGATTACCTTACCACATTCTGCGGTTACTGCATGTCCGGATGATAGTTATGCTCTGCAGGCACATCCACTGCATCCTGAACCTACTGTGACTGAGGCTGAGATGCAAGGGGGTAATGAGGCTGTGTGTGCCTCAGAAATTATGAGAGTGGGTTCTGACTTTTTACAGAAAGGAATTCCACCTGCATTTACTCAAGTGACCCAGCCAAAACTGGAGTAGGTGGTAGAGACTGTAGTGGAACTAACAATTGGCAGACCTGGTCTGTATGAACAGTCCTCTGGAGTAAAAAGCCATCCCATCCTCTGCCTTGGGCCACCAGAGGGGGTGGGTGGGAGTGTTTACCATCCCACTGTTACAAGTATCCATCCCCATGTAATGGATTAGGGTAATGTCCATTTGGGCCAGGACAGGACACAGCATATCAGTTGCTCTTCCCCACCCTAGCCCCAGCCATGTGTGCTCCCTTTGCCTTGTAATCAACATCCCATACCATGTGAATTAACCTAACCTCTCCATCAACATTTGTCTACCCCTCTGTTTCTGCCCCACCCCAATACAACCACATTCCAACCCTGATCATCTGTGCTATTCTGTTTTTCTGAACCACACACACTGCCATTCCCCTCCTTTCCTGCCCTGTTCTCTTTCATCCTTCCCCCCTTCCTCTCTCTCCAAAGGGGGGAGGAAGAAAAAAGGATGACATTATAGCCCCATAATAAAATTCATAAATTAATAAAAATAAAAATCACCCCATCCTGATTACTTCCGCATACTTGTCCTTGTGTATTCTTCTTGCTTTTCCCCTTTTCTTACTTTCCTATACACCATTCTTTCACTTTTAGGAATTCAACAAGCATCTCCAAATCTGGGTACCACAACAACACAGTTGCTATTATTACAGGACTACTTCGGTGTTTGGAGCCATCCTGTCTAAGGAATTTTTAACACTCAAAGCTTAGCTGTTAAAAGCACTGCTTAATATGGAGATACATCAATCTGAGTTTACATCTGCTATTCCCAAGAGTTCACCCTATTCCCACGAGTTCACCCTATGTGGCACACAGCCACTACATGGATTTTCTCTTGCACTTTTGGGTATACATTTCACTATGTGGCTTTGCTTACTCACGGAGTTACCATGCACAGCCAGGCCCACTCACACTTTGTGTACGTCTCTATGTACCCTAAAACACAGTTGGCTACCTATAAGAAGTTTTCATTTGGGTACTCACTGCTTCTCTGAGTTGTTGTGCAATGCTGCTCAGCTGTGAAATCAACACATCTCTAGGATTCCTGGCCACTGCCAGGAGATGCTAGTTTTTTGTGGCATGATCACTGCTGGAAAAAAAAAAAAGATGGGCAACTAGTCAGGAAAAAGGCAATTAAACATACACAGTTGAAACAATATGCCTGGAAGAAATTCAACTAGCTCCCCTTTTTGTAATACAATATTCCATAGTTTGCTAGAGTAAGACTTCAGTTTTTAAGCAGTGTTTCCGTCAACTTACCCCAGTGAAGGAAAACAGTTATCTGAGTCTATATCCTACCAAACAATGAAATGTGCCTTTCAGAAACCTAAAGTTATAAGCACTGTCCCAAATTATCTTAAAATATTAAGAACTGCAACTTAAATATACCTTCGAATAGGTTTTCCTATCCTACATTTATTCACATTGATAAGCACGTGTAGAGCTTATGTACCCTAAATTATCTAATTCAAGTCTCAAGTAAGGAAATACAAGCACTCAGAAGAAACGTTCTTTAAATCATGAACACAGCATGACAAAAGCTGCACACCTGCATTTTCAACAGCTCGCATTACATTTAGCTATTAGGAAAATAGGAACATTACTAGGCAAGCAATAATGGGGACCATTAATGATGCATACAGAACTGATTACACCGAGGGCTTATTTTAACCTGCACAAGTATGTAAAAAGCTCATAAAATTCCTTACATTTTGAATTCTGGAAACTGTTGGTATTTCTGAAACTCAGCTTCCCACTCCTGTCGTGTGCTAGGAGGTTTCATTTCTTTAACAAGGTGCCAGTCAACCATTGATAGTCCAGATTCAGTCAGCCTGTGAAAACAAAGTGCGTCAGAAACAAAACGAAACATGAAAACAATGCCTTTGAAATAGATGAACAAAATGTATGTCTGCATGCTTCCCTCTTCTGCCAGCACAGATCTTTCATAATGTCTATAGTTGCACCACATTCCTCGCCTACAAGGCTTCCTTATACAGACCAAAAATATCCAGGTTTTTTTTTTTTTATTTTGCACTGGGGACTTTCATAAACCTCCCTCACCCAATTTTTCTTGGACTTCCAATTTGTTGGTCTTTTAGCCATTCAATCAAGTTTCCACCCCAGACATCACAAATTCAGCTTTAACTTAAAGCAGAGGCCAATGCCCCCATCTAGCAACAAATGTCCTTCCTACTGGGTGGGGGTCAAGGAGTTCCCTCTCCCTATGCTGTTATTAATCCTTCACATGTAGGCATGCCAGCCTACAATTCGGTACGAATACTCTGTGGGAGGTAGCCTATCCATGATCTTGGGAGACTTTCATGTGTAGCAGGAAAGATAAAAGGAAGAAAGTAGCCAGGAAGTAATCCATTGCCACCTAATGCACCTGTACAAGAATAAAACACTGCCAGAAAGCATACCATTAAACAAATTAATTTCTACAAAGTGATTGACATTATGTGGAGGTACCATTCAACACACTACCTTAAGAAATTGGAGTTTGCCATCAGGTTCTAACCTTTCCTCCCCTAGGTAGCTCCATTTCCAAGACTAATTATGAGCAAGGGTATGTGCTATCATGAATTTGGAGGGTTTCTTTCTGCTATGAGCCTGATGAACATTTTTACATTACAGTTTCTGCTCTCACAGCTTTTGATGAACAGCTAAATCTTACCATCTGACTTTCCTGAGAAATGCTATTTCTTCTCCATGTCGGTCTAACTTCAAACCTAGGATCATGGAAGTGTTTCCTCCTCAAAACCTATTTCTATCATAAGACATTAGGTTACTGGAGATCATGCAAACTACATTTCTATTCCTTTAATTTATTTATTAATTTAACTTACTGACATTTGATTACCTGGAAAGTCATGTGGGTAGAAGCCCATTTTCAGTGGAGGCCCAGGGAGAAAAGTTCCAAATTATTAAACAACATTTTAACAACATTTTAAGAACATCAATTTTACAATCTTCAAAATTAACAAAAATACAAACTCAATGAATGTACAACAAAAACATACATCATTTTCGCTCCCCACAATGCCTTCAAAATCAAACTTTGAACTGCTTTTGTAAGCTCCCAAACACTACTACATTTCCTTCTTTAAATAAAACTTCAAAAACACAATACACTATGAACACATCACAAAACGGCCTGTACAGTGGTGGTAATTTTCTTTCCGCTATAAAGTCCAATCTTTCTAGACTTATCCATCAAGGAGCCAAGTTTAACCACCCACTGTGAACTTTGGTACCTCGGCCTTTTGCCTTCAAGGAATGATTTTTTTAGCATCAAAATACAACCTCTTATACAACTAGCACGACAATTCCAGTTTGTGTTAATTATCAGTTAAAATATTAAATTTGTTCATGTGACCAAAATATCCTTATAAAGACATAGTGCGTTCTATTAACAATCCTAAATACAACATCCCTATAAAATAAAAATTTGTACCATTTACATATTCTTAAATATTGTGTTATATTTTTCTTCAAGAATGCATGTATAAAAATTGTTAATCATAATTTCTAAATGTTTAAATTGCCCCCCAAAATTTAATCCTACTGATTGTGTAGCCTAATTTAGAATGAACCTGCTGCTTAGTTCTAATTATTTCTTAATGAAATCCCCCCCTGACTAACCTTGGTCTAGCTAACACACTAAAAAAGAAACCATCATCTAACCCTTTATGAACTAGGTGAAAGTGTTCTGCCACTGGGTTTTCCAATTTAATGTTCCTTATATCTACCAAATGTTCTAAAACACATGGTTTTGCCTTCCTTAAGTGGTGATAGTTGTCTAAGAGGATCTGTTTTGATGCTAAAAAATCATTTGCTGAAGGCGAAAGGTGACACCAGAAGCATCCGTTAAAGTTCACAGCAGACAGTTAAACTTTGCTCCTTGATGAACATTTTTTGATCTGGTATTGGTTTTGCAAGTTCCATGTGTTTAATGTATTATTCACACTTCTGAGCAACTATAGCAGGCACTATTGGGTTCTCTGGGATTTTTAATACTATAATCTGCATTTTGTAGTTTACTCAGAGCATATATACACCCGGCACATACAAAATGCTTCAAAACACTTACTGGAGAACTCTGTTGCACTTATGAACAAATCCCCACAATTCTCACGGTACTTTTTTCTCCTCCTGCCTGAAGTACATATATAATACTAGGGTTTTAAACAGATCAAGAGTAACGGCACCTGAAAAACATCTCCCTTTGTAGTATTACATGTATATAAAGACAATAATTAGAAATATTACCAGTACACAGGAAGTTACTAGGCTAATGACCTTAAGGCCCTTACAAGCCTAGCCAAGTTCTACCCTCGTTTCCACGATTAGCACCCAATGCCTGTATCCAGGAGAGATACAGCTGGAACCCCCAGGGTGAATTTACGGTTACCCATCCAATCGTCCAGATGGCGTTTGAAGAGAGCCAATGTAGTGCTCTTGTTTGACACTAAGTGGTAGTCTGTTCCATTGGTGTGGTAACCTATAAGAGACAAATCTGTCCCTCCAGCAGGTTCCATTAAATGTCACATACCAGGTTAAAGTTTTTAGAGCGAGTAACCCCTGTACCATTTCACTTGCGGATATGCAGCATTTCCAATAATGCAGCGTCAGAGATTGCTTTACATGCAAGTCAGAGATTGCCTCGGAGTAGTCTGTATGAAAGAGAATAAAGTGACAAGTGATTTCAGACTATCCACACAGAACAGATGAAGACCTTGAATTTTCCTTGTGATGAACCATTGTGGTTTCTCCAATTGCTGCAGGCGCCTGGAAAGGTACATACCAAAAGGGGCATTGTATTCAATTATTGGCCTGATAAAAGAAGAGAACAGGGAGGTTACAACTTTTTTTCTGGAGGGAATGCCCTTACTTATAAGTTTAGTGATACAGAATGCCCTTCTTACCACTGTGAAGACATGGTGATCAAAGGCAAGACTGCTGTCAATCTTTGTGCCCAGGTCTCACCACTGAGTGCATATTTAGAGTGTTATTTATGTGGCAGTTAGCAGGAACATCACTCCTACTGAAAAGGAGGACTATACTTTTTTTGTATTAAGTTTAAGGCCATGACTTTGGCACCAATCATTTGTAGAAGACCCTCTTGTAGGATGTTGACATCATTTGGAGATTCTAGGACTGCTCCCATTTTGCGGTCATCAGCAAACTTTGTCAGCCACAGACCTTTTGTTTTTGCTTACATTTCAGAGAAATAGATTCCAAAAAGTAGAGGTCCCAAGGAGAATGGAGCAGGATGGACCAGATCACAGGTAACTTAACAAAAACAATCACCGAAGCAAGAAGATAAAGCCAGTGCAGAGTTTAGAACATAACAGAAGGAGAAAAGGAAGGTCAGGATGTCTAACATTTGCCAAGTGTCAGTAGAATGTACCAGAAAGATATAAATGGAGGGAGACCGATGAGGGCAAAAGAAAAGAAAAAAAGAAGCAAAATTATACAGGACAGAAGATCAGTGATGAGATTCTATTAATGTAGGCAGGCATAGAATCTAGCAGGGAAATGGTTTGGTGGTTTGCTAGCTGCAGTGCATGAACAGGTTTCTTGCAGCAATTAGGAGAGAATAACGCACACAAAAAGTTGTACATGTTTGCTGGCTTAGGAGAAGGCACTTGTGGTCTCTCCAATTGCTCCAGGTGCTGAAAGGTACATACCAAAAGTGGTGTTGTACTCAATTACTGGTCTGTTGAGGTAAGAGTACAGGGATGTTATAAATTCTTTTTTTCTAAAGGCAATTCCCTTACTTATTGAGATGAACAATACAGAATGCCCTTCTTACTACTTTGAAGACTTGGTGAAAAGTAAGGTTGCTGTCAACCTGTGTGCCCAGGTCTCTCACCACTGAGTGCATACTTAGGTGTTGCTACTGACGTGGTAGTTATCAGAAAGATCGTTCTTCCCAAAAGGGACAATACATTTCTTTGCATTGAGTTTAAGGCCATGACTTTGGCACCGATCATTTGTGCAACACCCTCTTGTAGGATGTTGGCATCATTTGGAGATCCTATGGCTGTTCCCAGTTTTCAGTAATCAGCAAACTTTGTCAGCCACAGAACTTTAGCTTTTGCTTGTATTTCAGAGAAATAGATTCCAAAAAAGTAGAGGTCCCAGTACTAATCCCTGTGGAATACCACTGGTTACAGGTCTGCTGCTGGAGTTGGATTTCCCCTATTTTGACTGAGTGTGTTGCATCAGTGAGCTTGTTAGTAACCCATCTAACGATACAAGGGTTGACAGCTAGCTGGGCAAGTTTGTCAATGATGCCTGAGTGGGGGATAGTGTCAAAATGCCTTGGCCAAGTTTAGATAAGCTGTATGCACAGATTTCCCCTCATCCAGGGCCTTGGTGGCCGTTTCAAAGAAGTCCACCAGGTTTAAGAAGCATGCTCTCCCTTTGACAAATCCAGAGTAGGGTCAAGTGACTGGAGATTACCTATAGCTTTCTTGATAAGGTCCATGATGACTCGCTCCATTATCTATTGCCTATCCATGCAGAATGCTACCTCCTCTTGCTTACATATTTTAAATGCTGTATTTGACTATGTGTAAATACCTTATTGATTGCACAAATGCTTTACTGTAATAGGAGTTTTTTTCTCCCCGGATCTCTGTAGTTATCTGTCTATGCAGTATGCTACCTTCTCTTGGGTGCATATTTTAAATGCTGTATTTGATTATATATGTAAATACCCTTTTGATTGTAAAAATGCTTTACTGTAAATGAAAGCTTTTCTCCTCATGTCTGCTGAAAAAGGGCACCTGCCCAGCCAGACCAACCCAGTTAAATGGCAAATAAATAAATGTCTAAGACTGATATCAAAGTACAGGTAAAGAGAAAGTAACAAGGGGGGGGGTCTTAAATAACACCAGCACTGGTCAAGTTTTTGGTAGAATCTAGAACAGAAGCTGCCGTTAAGAAAGGAATAATTAGTATAGCATACAAATTATTACATAACTATAAGAATCAGAGGAGGTTAGGACAAATTGGGAAGAGATTGGATAAGCAATTCACAAAGCAACAATGGGTGGAGGATGTATGCATGTCTCCCAAACATGCAACAAAATCTATAAGATTTTAGGATCTTTACCTGGAAGTGTTTACATAGGTATTTTTATACCCCAAGCAGGCTCCAAAGAATTTTCCTCAGATAGTCAGCAAATGTTGGAAATGTGATGGGGAACTGGGATTTTGTGGGAGTACGAGTTGGCAGACTAAAGATTCCCTGCATTTTTCAACACCACCTCTCTTCTCCACTTATTATAAATACAACAGGATACAGATGTACTGGACTCCAAATAAACAACGGTACTGAAACCAATAGTTCATTCTAGCGCCTAGGTAAAACAATGATTTAAATTGGAAGTGTTTGCTTTAAATTTTTTTTTCTTTTTTCCTGATATAAATTGATGGTAATTAAGAATGCATTATTTAAGAACAGTCACTTTGTATGTATTTTATTCCATGAAGGTGTTTTACCGAGGCGCTTGAATAAACTATTGGTTTCAGTACCGTTGTTTTTATTTGGAGTCCAGTACATCGGTATCCTGTTTTTATAAAGATTCCCTGCAGTCTGCACTGCCAGAGATACTGAATGAGCAAATTGGAGTAACTAGGAAAATCATTTCATTTTTGAGTTAGGATACAGAATCAGAATTGCTTGACATAGTAAGGCTTTGAAGAGTCTAATTACGATGGCTGCCAAAAAAGTAAATTACTAGAAAATGGAAATCAAACTCTAATCCAACTTTACTAGATGTAACAAAGATCACAACGGAGATAAAAAAACACTAGAACTGGGATCTTTGGAAAAGGGTAGGAGCAAATTACATAGGAAAAAATGATAAATGTGGGGATCAATACATGCAGAGGAGGAAGGAAGTTTAAAAGAAGGCAGGACTTGAATGAGCTATGTCATTGACTGACGACTGAATTTATTAAAAGGGATGCATGATGTTTACAGCTACAGTTGTGTTGGTATACTTTGTAAGGAATAAGGTTTGCAACTGAGATTGTGTAGTTATGGTTTATTTTCATTTACATAAATGTAAGACTGCCTATGTCATACATGAACATTTAATAAAGATAATTTTTGTTAAAAAAACTACTACAAAGAGATCTAATTAAAGTCTTGTAAAATAAACACATTCCTTTATTGTGATCTTGTGTTCACACTGTATTGCCCTTTGTAATCAAGAATACTGCTACACAAATCCTTCCCATGAAGGATGAGCTTTTGAATAACATGCCATTACTTTAAATCAACTCACCCCCAAGTATGACAACCTACTTTCATATCAAAATGCCTAGGCGGCACCTATGGCATAGTATCATATGGACATTCTTATACAGTGGTGTGATCAATTTTCATAATTTATAACGGGAGTTGCAACAAACCTGCTAGTGCTCAAAGTTCTCTTCATTTATAATGGGAGTCAGAGAGGATTCTCAAAAACATAAATGTTTAAGGCACACCAAGCACTGCCACATGCCCTTGTGATGTGTATTTGTCATAACGTAGCTGAAATTCCATACAGTTAATTCCATAGTTTTTAAATTACGTGGAGCAAGTGTACCACAGGAGGTGTATTTCACATTTAAGTTATATATCCAATAACACTCTTTTTAAACAATTTACAGAATACATATTTTTATACACACTATGTGGTAACATGCATTATATTAATCACAATTTCAAATGAACCTTAACCCTATATTAAGTACACTATGGGCTTTTAATAATCAAAAAAAAAAAACTTTCTGCATACATTCAAAACACATTTCCATTTTACTAAAGGCAACTTTGTATCGGCAGCTCTTGAACTGTCAGCATCTTAATGGTTTTAATGATCTTCCAGATATGGAATATTTGACTGAATAGCTGACCTGAATAATCCTTTTAGCCTTTTGGAACAGTTCTTGGTATACTACATTGTCAATTTTGGACAGGACTTGAACCACTCTCTGCAGCTCATGACCTTCACAGTTCTCAAAGTGTCAACTTTCTCATTACATGATACTGACCTTTCTGCCTTACATGAACACCTTGATTCTTTCTGTATAGACTTCTGTACTCTCCCAAGTACAAAGTACAACTTTGGTATGGTTGCTTTACAAATTATTTTAAGTTCAGGTTGCATGCTTTGCATTTAGTCTCCAGCTTGCAAATTCAGTAACCTCCTGCAGTTTCTATCATCGTAGTATTTCTCATTTTGATTACATCTTCCCAGCATTTCCTCTATTTTGTATTGATTTTCAGGCAGCAGCATAATTTGCTTTACAACCTTCGGTCTATCAAAATTTGAGGTGGTGTGAGCCCAAGACCCTGGAATGGAGTATTCCTATAGTCCAAAACTGAGATTACCATCCACTCAAAATCCTGCTGCTCTCTCACATCAGACTTTTCAATGTGTGGACAGCTTTCTGTATTTGACTAACTGCAGATAGTATGGACAAGATGTTACATGTTTGAACTTCACTCCTGCACAAATATGAATTCTTGAACTTTGTACTGTAGACAACAGAAACGGTCAGGCATTCTTTGGAGAATATTGACTTTATAGCACTATTTACAAAAGCACTGATTTTGTGTCGGTCTGATTATTTTTCAAGAAACTTGAATATGCCACACATGAAGCATCCACTCAACACCATGTTTTTTTTTAACACCTTTATTGATTGCCACTTGTGACACAGGCAAATTTACATTTACATAAAAGCAATCAAATTGTATTAACAAGTTGACGTTCACAAACATACTTCACATATACTGTTATATCTCATATAACCTAAGTAACATTACACAAGTTATTCAATTCCTGCCCCCCTCTTTTTTTTTTTTTTTTTTTTTAAAAGAAATATCTATTAAACCATAAAACACAAGTCCAAGAGGATGAGGTACCGAAAACAAAACTAATAAATGAAGGAAAGCACCAATAAGCTGTATCCACCTTGAAAAAATGTGGAATGGAATTCACAGCAAGCAAAGTAAAGCACAGCACACAACTCTTCCTAATATTGACATCCAAAAAATCTATACTATCGTAACCAATCTTATAAGTAAATCTGAAAAAAATCAGTACTATTGGAAATGTGTTCGAAGAAATTCCTAAATTTTTCCTCACACTGTCCAAAATATACAGATGTCATCCAGGAAACGTTTGTATAGTCCCCAACAATCCTTGAACAGAGTTAAACACACATTTCTGCTCCCACCATGCCATCACTAAATTTGCATAGGTGGGAGCACACATGGCTTCCATGGCCACTCCCTTTAACTGTCAGAAAAATTCCCCTTCAAAATAAAGGAAGTTGTTGTTTAATACCAATTCCATCAAAACAGTAAAAACAAAAATCTCCTTTTCAGTGAAATTATTGCAATTTCTTAAAATCTCTTTAAAGAACGCCAACCTGTCCTATGAGGAAAAGTGAAGAGGTCCACCATGTCTATAGTAATAAAAAATATCATTGATTATCTGTTTATCCCTTTCACTTTAGAAAATCCCATGAATCCTTCAACACATTTAAAAACTTGTCTGTAGGAACATGTAACCTGTACTCTAAGTATTTAACAATAGGTGCAGTAACAGTTTGGCGAGCTGCCACAACAGGCCTCAAGGGGAGTTCTTGCACATTTTTGTGGATCTTTGGTATCTCAAAGACAGATGGTACTCTTGGTTCCTTACCTAAAAGTCTCAATGTCAATGCAACCCTTTAATACCAGGTCATTAAGCGCTATATATCTTTATATGCTATATGCATTTCATTAATAGAGGCCTTAATGTACTTGGTGTCACCTAACAAAATATCATCTTACCGTTATAGGTAATAACATCCATAAGCATCATACCCCTCCCTTATCCAGCTTCATTACATACTTACTCTTCCTAACAGAATCCAAAAGTGTTTTTTCTTCAAACGTCAAGTTAAACTTAACATTGTTACCAGGAAGTTTTTCCCTTAGTTCCATTCCCAAGACATTCTCCAAATTTTTAAGCTGGAGGTGCAAAGGGGGATTCCACACACTTTTCTCTCAGTCCTTCACTCAATCACTTTGCCCGTCGTTTGCTCCAAATTCTTTTTTTTACGAATGAACATTTTCAAATCAATTAATACTTCATTTTATTATTTAAGAAATGACAATAATTTCCTTGAAAAGAGATTTATGTTTTTACTATTTTAATGGAATTAGTATTAAACAACTTCCTTTATTTTGAAGGGGAATTTTTCCGACAGTTAAAGGGAGTGGTCATGGGGGCCATGTGTGCTCCCATCTATGCAAATTTAGTGATGGCATGGTGGTAGCAGAAATGTGTGTTTAAGGATTGTTTGGGACTATACAAGCATTTCCTGGATGACATCTGTATATTTTGGACAGAGAGTGAGGAGAAATTTATGAATTTCTTCGAACACATTTCAAAAGTACTGATTTTTTTCAGATTTACTTATAAAAGATTGGTCACGATAGTATAGATTTTTCAGATGTCAATATTAGGAAGAGTTGTGTGCTGTGCTTTACTTTGCTTGCTGTGAATTCCATTAAACATTTTTTCAAGGTGGATATGGCTTACTGGCGCTTTCATTCGTTTATCTATTAAACCATCACTTACAACATAGGCAATCATACATCTATATACATTAAAATGAACTACACCAAAACAATCCTAGTTGCAAGCATTTTACATCACAAATCACAATGATACTCCACTTTGTAGACATTATACATCACTTACAAATCTAACCAATCATTTTCAGTCAAACATTACATAGCTCATTTAAGCCCGGCCTTCTATTAAATCCCATTCCTCCCCTGTGTGTATTGTTCCCACTATTCCCATTTTTTTCCACTATTCCCATTTTTCCTATGTAGTTTGCTCCTATCCTTTTCTAAAGATCTCAATTCCAGCTGGTTTATCTCGGTTACTACATTCAGTACTTCTAGTATAGTCGATTTAGATTTTGATTTCTATTGTCTAGTAACTCCTTTTTTGGCAACCAACATAATTACACACAGCAAAGCCTTACCATGTCTAGGCAATTCGGATTCTGTATCATAACTTGATCTCCCTTGCCACACCATTATGCCCACCCAGCATCTCAGACAATGCACCCTGCAGGGAAGCCTTAAAGTCCACCAACTCACCACACTCCCAGAAAATATGTTCCCAATTACCTCTTTCTTTCCCATCACACCAACATTTGCTGTCTACCAGAGGAAAAATTCTCTGGAGTCTACTTGGGTATAAATATATCTATGTAAACCTTTCCAAGGAAAAATCCTACATATTCTAGACTTTATTCCATATTTGGGGGACATACATATATCCCCCCTTTGTTTCTCTGTGAATTGCTTATCCAATCTCTCTTCCCAATCTTTTCTAGCCTGTTCCGATTCTTACAGTTATCATGCAATATGTTATAGGTTCTACTAATTAATTCCTTTAATGGTAGTTTTTGTTCCAAGTATTAAAAACTACCAGTGCTAGTCTTTCCTTTAAGACACCCTCATTTCTTTCTCTGTCTATACTCTGTCAATCAATGGTAGGGGAAAGCAATTTCTAAACTGCAGTTTATATAAATTCTTGCTGTCTTTCCATTCTATCATCTCACTCAACTTCAGGTTGGATTTGGTAGAGGATATATCAGCAGTTCTCTCCCCCCCCCCCGGGGTATTATGGTACTAACTGAGTATCAGTGGCTCAGTTAGCACACTATTCCGATTCTGGAGGATTGGAAGGCTTTGAGTTCTACTCCCAGCAAAAGTCATTTGTAATAATTTTCCAATACTGACATTATGATACAGCATAACAGAAGTACTGCACTCTTGAGGAGCTGTTCTTATGAGGAGATATCTTCTTTGATGCTCCATTTGCCTGTGTTGGTGGTACCTCGGTTATATGAGCGAAGGGAACTTATCAAAAAGTTGCATAGCTTTCAAGGCAAAACAAATTTATAACCAAAATCTTGTAAGCAGAAAATATATATATATTTGTACATATATGTGTTTGTAAAAGTGCTGAAAGAGAAAGATTCAGAAATAAATTCCAAATTACTTTACCTCCCCATTCTTTTCCAGTATCTTTTCATCTTTATTTTCACAAAAAATTTCCAATCCTAACTGTCATTCAACACGTTTACCCCCCCTCAAAAAAAATCTCCCATACTCACTTGTATCAAAATTAATAACTGTAACATTCTTTCAGAAAATGGTTGGCACACTTTCATTTATCAAATTCCATCAAGAACATTCATATAAAACAAAATCCTGAGATATTTTACACCTCACCTTAACATATTTACAATTTAATCGATTTCTTCAGCTGCAAACCATTACTTGCCAAAAGCTTTAGTTACATTTTTAACCTCTCCTACATTTGCCTTTCCATGTTATTCAGGTACTTTGGGTCAATATCTTAGGTTATGCATCTTATGAGACAAAACATCCAAAAAGTAAAAGTTAATTTAAAATGGAGTTCCACTACGTACGTTTCATCCCTAACAAATCTTAGAAGCACTGAGATGTTTTACATCTGAAACAATACATTTTCGTTTTATACTTCATTTCTGCTTTTATTCTAATTTGCTTATGAAATGTCCAGAAAAAATCCCATTTTCATTCACAGTTAATCACATTCCCTCATAAATAGCTTGTTTGAGGAGTGCTTCCATTCTTTCCCAGCAAGCTAGTGACCATCTTTAACAGCTTCTCAATATCATCTTTCCACAATATTAGTTTTTTCAAAATTAGTAGGTTTGGCTGATGTCCACCCTCTGGCTTTTGGGTGGAGATCTAGCAAATTTCTTACACTCACTGAAGATTTCTCAATTGAGTGGGGGTGTTTTCCTTTTTTGTTACCCAGTTGCATCTTTCATCGCTCTGATGTCCAAATGTCTACCTACTCTTCTTCACTCTTTTACTGTCACCATGAGTTCTCAGCCTGTGCAGAAAAATGGGTCTTCTTGCCCTTTCAGGATTCAGCTCTTTTGGGAATTCATGGTGACAGTAAAAGGGTGAAGGAGAGAAAGGTTGGTTTTGTGGAGGTGATTTGGAGAATTTATTGGATTTGTAGAATATGGTTTTCATGGAACTGGTTTATCTCAGACATTTGGATATTACAACGACAAAGGGGGCTGGATGTGAGCCAAACACACTGAAGCTACTTACAGGTAGGCATATTCTAGCCGAGAATCAATCTAACAAGAGCAGGGACTACTGGACAGCACTAGAGACAACACCGATTTTTTACTATATTCATAAAACCCCTACTGGAATGTGAAAAACTACATTGTTACACATCTTCCAAAATAGCAGAGAAAACAAATCATAGAGAACAGTAATTTGTTTCACTTTTCAGGATTAAAACATGTGTAATCCAATTACTACTGTAATATCTATATGCATCAAATTGTATTGTGACATATATTATATTGAAGTTGGTCTTCCAGAGCTTGTGCTGAAAATGGGTCTTCTTGCCCAGCCAGTACTTCCAGGGTAAACAAATGTAAAAAAACAAGATAAATAAATTACAGCAAAGTAATTTAACTCTCTCCCATTTTACTCCCCAAGATGCCCATATTAGACTAACATTGTACCAAATGGAGACTTGTCCAGTAAAAGTGTTGTAAGAATTGCCTTTAAAATCAAATAAGCAAAAATATCAGCAGCTAAACCATATTTATACTACCTTCCACTTCTTTGGTATATGAAACAAGCCTCTTGATTAGGTTCAACCCTGGCCCCCATACTGCTTAGGAAATAAACCCATTGGATCCACTTCTCTGGACCCCATACTGCATTTACCTCCACTTCTGACTTCGGCAGCAAAGATTAGGATATACACAACTCAATTTCCCCTAACAGGGCTGACTTGATGAGGTATACCTTTTCCTTTAAGACATTTCATAGCCTACCCATAACTATATAATCTTTTGCATTTCTAACATTAATCCTTTCCATGTTTCCATCACAACCTCCAAGCCACTATACTGTCCTCCTAAATATTTCAATCTGTTTTCTATTAAAAATATTTTTTTCTGTCAATACCCTCAAAGCCTTCATACTTGCTTCTATTAAGCTGTAGATAAACCTTCTATAAAATGTCATTGCAAATGTAACTATTTTGTTATTCTTTACTACACAAATATCAGCATACTTCTATGAGCAGAACTACACATCCCAGTCTTTCGGCTTTTCCTGGTTAGTGGTCACCACAGCGGAACTCAGGTCCGCTAATGATTGGCAGTAGATTTTTTTAAGGGTGGCGAGGTGCCAGCTCGACACCCAACCTTCAGCGAAGGCATGCCCATTTTACGCAGGTCTTTCAAACACCACTCGACCGTGGGGAGGACATTCAGACTCCACACAGAAGGCACTCCAGCAGAGAATCGAATGAGAGAACCTATTGCTGTGAGGCAACAATGCTACTGCTGCACCACCGCAGCTTCCAGCACGTACACCCAAATATTCTGAGCAGAACCCCCTTCACCATTCCTTCCCAATTAATATCAGTTCTTTAACTGTAACTCTCTCCACAAAAACTAACACAAAGTAAGAAGGACTGAAACACCCAGTCATAACTTAGTTTTCATTTTATCCCCAT
Organism: Protopterus annectens; assembly: GCF_019279795.1. NCBI lineage: Eukaryota > Metazoa > Chordata > Ceratodontiformes > Protopteridae > Protopterus > Protopterus annectens. The sequence goes on along the minus strand of NC_056748.1, from coordinate 920,000,127 downwards.
TACCCAACATCTTAACACAAGGAATAGCAAAAAATATAAATCTAAAATCCTTTTTACAAAGCCAGAACGTTATAATACACCAAATATAGCTGCATGTGACAGTTACGTTTGAGAAGTCGTTTAACCTCTCAGAGCCTAATCTTGTATAGTAAATCAATTGTTAAATGTGGACTCTATGGTGTTCTTAAATAACTCCAAATATTTCAGGTTAGATTACATCTCTTACAATCCTGCTGAATGTAGAATCTTGGCAATTTCTTACCTGTATATGCCAAAACCTACTTTTCTTTACCTTACCACATTAATTTTATGCCTATATAACTACTATTGTCAATGCAAACTTACTTGCCACTACACTTGTAACACTTCCCAGCAATTTCAACTGTTAGTCAGACTCTCAAAATTCATAACACCATCTCTCAAGGCACCTCCATAACTAGCTTCCTTTGAAACTTTAAATCCTATAAAATTATATTCAAAAGCTTCTTCCATTTAACTTAATTTTCCAATTATGTCCTGCCATCTTTAGTTTTGTTCACTTGTAACTGTTCTTTTCATCTCTCAATTTTTCTTTTAATTTATATTAAACCCAAAGATGCTAAAAAGGCTTAATTATTGCTTTCCTTTCACTATAAATCTTTACTGATGGCATTCCATTATTGGTCTTCTCTTAACTTGTGCAAAACCCTTACCTTGCTAAACTATTAAAAATTTTGTGTAATTGCTAAGTAAATCTTCCACAGCCTCTTCTTACTCTTCTCTTTCTTAACTTCATTATACAATTTTACCATGTGAAATTTCTTATATACATCGAAACAAAATATGCAGAGCCTCTCAAAGATTCAGTAAGGCAAGTTGTCATGCACTTAGCTCAACACTAAACCTTTCTACCAGGTATTCTCAGTGGAATACCTATACAAAAATACTCCCCAGATTTGAAACAATATAAACCTAGTATTGGTATAAACTGCTATAAAACTTAACCTTAAAAGATATTACAAAAAAGCTGCCTGTTCTAATAAATCTCAAACTTAGTAAATCAAGTAAAAAAAAATCTAATCCAGGATATTTTGAATTCGCAGTTTTTTTTTTTATTAGTAAGCACAGATGAGCAACAGAATTTCAAAAAAAAAAAAAAAAATAACTTAAAATGTTAGTTTGTACTGAGCTTTACCTTGAACAGACTACTGTTAAGAACAGACTCCCTAAGGGTCTCTCATGCAGTCTATGTGGAAAACTGCGGATAAGAGTACTGAATTGAATAAGATACTGCAGGAAAAAAGCTTTACACTTATTCAACTGGTTATTTAAAAACAGCAAGTCATTACAGGAAAATACTAAGATATTATAACTTGAAAATGACCAGATTAATGAAACCACAACCGAGAATGCAGACAGGCTGTATGCAACACTTAAAAAGTGCAAGAATGAGACTTCCATCAGATAAAGGAAGATCAACAAAATGAAGCGTGATCAGATGGATAAAGGTTTTCAGAGAGACTTACTAAAACAAACAAAGTCAATAAACAAAGAACAGAACCAGAAGAAAACATGATTTTCAAGAAGACAACTTTCAAAAAGGACAAGATTTACCCATGACCAGAAACCTGCAGGATTTATCACAAACCCGCCAAATCCCAGTGAGGATAAGCACACAGAGAACTACTCAGGACACCAAATTGGGATTCCAGGCAATGCAAACCACAGGATCAGAGTACCCCTCAATACCAGAGCCAACATCCCTACTTAACAGGATTTAAGACAGTCACAACTGGACCAATGTCAAGAGACCCAGCCCCTCAGTCCCAGAGAGTGCCCATCACTTCGATCTTACTACAGCCCTCAGAGGTTCAGGCAGGACCATTTAGATCACACCCACAACCAGATGCCCTACAGAGACCACCAGGAACAACGGAGAGGAGACAGGAAAGATAAATAATGGACAGGATCCAGAGACCTGAAATATCTGGAGAACCAGGACTACAACTTGGGACCCAGATACAGGGGAAGAGACTCTGCTTCCTAAATTTTTTGGAACACTAAGTCTCATAAGAGTAAGAATGATCCTCCTTACTGACCTGTGGCTGCTAGTGAGGGCTCACTCACTGAAGGCAAAGCTATTTACCTGGACTACCTTTTAAAATGACTGGCAGAGAAGACTGGATCATACATCTGGGATTCCATGGATTTTATTGGAAAAAAAATCAAGAGCATTCCCCATCAGTGAGGACAGCTTACTGCTTACTATGGACGTCTAATCTTTGCACACTGTACCACCCCATCAGTACTGCATACATGCAACTACAGAAACACTAGTGAAGTATAACAAAGCCACTGCAGCAGAACGTGAAACACTAGGTTAGCTCTTGAACCTACTATTGAGCTGTAATTACTTCACTTTTAGTGGCAAATGATACAAACAGAGATTAGGAATAGCAGCAGGGGCAGCCCTGGCCTCAAGCATAGCCAACATCACAATTCGGAAGTGGGAGATGGAATTCATCTTTAACAATCAAAACTACATGACTCGCGTAGCAGTTTACCTCAGATTTATTGACAACACCTTTATTGTGTGGGAAGGTGACAGCTTTAACAGTTTGTTACATTAATCAGATGACTCATTTCTTCAAGTTCACCTCCTCCTCCCACAGCCCTGACTTCAGTTTTCTTAGATACGGAAATCTTGACACAAAGACACAGGGAGAATGGTGACAGACTTATGCAGAAAACCCACCAGATTAAACATGCTTCCACATTACAGAAGTCTTTACCCTCCAAAAAGGGAGCACAATGTGGTAAATTCCCAAGGATACAGAATAGCGCACACCACCTCAAAACTCTAACCTTTTCTCAAGAATCTTAATGCAGAAAATTATGTTTTAGCCAGAGGGTACAAGAGTAGCATACTTTACTCCTTACATCACAGAACTGAAAAACGACAATGCCTCAATCCTCAACAACCATCTGAGAAGTCTAAAGAAATCATTTGGGAATGAAAAAGCGAAAAGGACTATAGTATTTTGACATTCTTGGGACTTTCAATACATCAAAGATATAAATCAATGAAAACTGGGCTATAATACCTGAAAGTATACACCAAAGAAGAGCTTTAAGTAATGGATCTCAATTTGTTTATAGAACGGGCAGAATACCTGTAGCTGGGTCGAGAGCAAAGCAAAACCTACAGACAGGAGAAGCAAGAAAATGTGGCCGAAATTGCACTGTGTGACTACATAAAGGAAGGCAATTCATTTATATAGCCATACCTGCTGAAAGAACTAAAAAACTACTGTTGGTGGGGATTGTAATTCTACATTTGTTGTCTACAGGGCTCAGTGCAACAAATGTGAGGCATGCTATACTGGAAAAAACATGAACAAACTAAAAAGAAGAATTTCAGGACACTTGGTTTAAATTTGAGGTAAATGTTATAATGTGCTCTCTAAGCATTTGATAACTCAGAAGAAATAAATTGGCTTCAGGTTCCAGATACTAGAGAAACTTGAATGACCCAGAGTTCCTGGAAGGTGATGTCAACACCACCTTGGAAAGACACAAATTAGTTTGGCAACTTGGGTTGAACTCCTTTTGTCCTCCAGGACTGAATTACTATTGTTCTTTGAAAAGTGTGCTGGAACTTTGAAAATTACCACAATGCAGATCTCAATAACTGGACTCGCACAATGTTATTGTTTATATGGGACATTTTAAACAAAGTTTACACACTGCTTACTGTATTTTTACATATTTTTATATTTTGCATTTTTTTAATTTTTTTGATTCAGTCAATGTCACTCTAGAATTTTAAAAGCCTTTAAAGTATTAACTTACATTAGGAATATTTAGATTTACTTCTAATTTATTTCTGAATCTAATATAGACAACACTGAATGACACTAACATACATTCCTTAGACAGCTACTGTTACTACTTGGTTATGGATTTTAACTATATTGAGATTTTCTATATTGTATTTCTTTACTTGATTCTTTCTTGATACCCTACTGTTGCTTACACATACATATACAATACCCTTACATTTTCCATTGGCTCTGCTTTGTAAAAGTAGCTAGAATTTAAACACGTTTTTGGTTTGGTTTTCAGATTCTGTAAAATGTAGCCCTTTGTGCATGAACAAAGATTCTGTGACATTGAACACAGTGAATTTAAAACTTTTGCTGCACATTTAATACACACTCTACATATTGATATACACTTTAAACTACACCTCTATACCCCTAGTTTCTGCACATCATGTGTTCTTATATTTTAAACTTGTAGGTTTTAAACGGGAATGTACGTTACACCCCCCCCCCCCGTTTCCCCTGCACAGGCAGTCATGTACACGGTTTATGTACAAAGCTTGCATTGTCTACCTAAAGCATTGTCTACCTAAAGCATACAACACCAAAGACTTAAATATGAGTTTAGTGTCAGTTTATCTTCCCATTTCCATATTTTTAAAATTTAAAAGTTTGTTGCTCGTAGATATATATTTTAGTACTTTGAACAGTTTCTTACTTCTGATTGACAGTTACATTTAGACAGCAAAACTTGGAATTTCTAGTGTGCACAGACCTGAAGAAGAACCGAAAGTGATGTTAATTAATTTACTCAAATCTTTTAACTAAGGTAAAAACATAATTTTATTATAATTTTTGTTTTATAAGGATGCAATAAAAACAGAATTTTTAGGAATAGCATGATATTTGAGGTTAGCTTGGATCCTTTATTATTACTTTAAGGGAAGGAGTGGGGATAGTTTTTTTTTTACTACAGCTGGACTGATTAGTATTTACAGTGGAAACTTTACCACTCCCATTTCAACTGCTATTTACAGTGGAAACTACCACTCTCATTTCAACTGCTATTTAAGTAAGTGTTCTTAAATGAATTAACCATCAAGTCTTATGGATCGCTAGTCTGTGCTTACTAATAAAAGCAAATGCGAATCCAACAATATCTTGGATTGTATTTATTACTTGACTTAACTTTTCATTTACGCTCTTTATACCAATTGCGCTTTAATTCCCAGTTTCACTTTTGCTATACCCTCACTGCTTTTTAGGACATCAAAACTCATGAGAAACATTACATATCTTACAAAGTCTTTATGATAGACCACCTGATGTTCAGCCATCTTCAAAAATTTCTCTGACAAGTCTTAAATAGCCCCTTACTGTTATGAACAAGTAATTTCTCTCAAACATTTAACCAATAATACTTCTAAGAGAGAAGACAACTTGAACCATTGCTTGTATTTTGTAGAAGCTTAACAATTACTCTCAAACACCTCCTCATAAAGAAAGACATACATTAAGATTCTCCCCAGTTTCACTACTACAGTGAACTCTGTTAACTGGAACTCAAGCAACCAGGGGGGCGTGGCTAGGATGCTGAACTGATAGCTGCACTTCATTTCAGCTCTCTTACCTCAATACAATTCCTGACAGGAATTTTACAAAATAATATTTAATTTGAAGAAATTTTTATTACTAACTTATTTCTAATAACTCTGAGCATCTATAAGAAAAATTTTATTGTCAGAACTTGAATAATTCCTGTCAAATTAATTACTGGAAAATCAGCACCAATATCAGCTTTACAGCATGAGTCATCTAAGGAATACAGCACAAGACTCTTCTCTCAAAAAAGACCTGCAGTCTCTCATTACAAATATACAGGAACTTACAATAAAAATCGACAAGATGGACAATAAAATAGATACTTTTAAAGAAAAGTGCTCACAACAACTGGAACAGCTTCAAGAAATGTTTACACAGCAGAAAGGACAGATATCACTTATTGAACAGTCATTAAGTGACATTGACACTAGAGTCCAAATAGAAGAACAACAAACTGAATTCTTACTTCAACAGAATACATATTTACTAGAAAAGCTTGATGATATGGAAAACCGAACAAGAAGAAATAATATTAGAATATATGGTCTACCAGAAAAATCTGAAGGGGACAATATGATAAACTTTCTTACCACCTGGATACCAGATGTAACAAAAATACCTGAAGCTCTTTCATATGGTATAGAACGGCATAGATCACTAGCAGCTTCTGGAAATGCTTCTTCTCCGGTAAGAACAAGCAGAGATCTATAATTGTGAGACTTTTTCTACACAAGATAAAGATCTTATATTAAGAAATGCTTGGGCAAATTCTCCCATCAAATACAATGATTCATTAATAAGATTTGACAATGATTATTCTACAAAGGTGGTTTCAAAAGAAAAGAATTTCTACCAATAAAAAACCTTGAAGAAAAAGCAACTGAAAGTCCATCTTTTATTTCCAGCAAGACTGAAAGTTTTTCTACCAAATGGAATAAAAATCTTTGAAGCAGTAGATTCAGCAATAAAATACCTTACCAACAACAACATCCTAACACATGAAGAATCTATGGACTGGACAATAAGTACACCGAAGAGAAATGCTGAAGTAAATAATTGGAAAACTGTTGAGCAAAAGAAAAAAAAACTAAAGGACAAATAATCTTACATATGTTATATTCTGTAAAAATCTAAATAATAATACTAACAACAAAAGAAAAGTTCTTACTGTCTTCAAGTTACACCAAAACGGGTACTGTTTTCAATTATATTTTAAATGTCAAAATTAGCATACATGTAAATACATTTATCTCAAATCACATCAATATACTAAGCATAATTTAAACATTACTCTATTTTTCATTATTATCCATCTATTATTTTCATATTCTTAATCAGAGTAATCAATGCATAATAATGTTCCCAAATAGTTTATTTATTTATTTATTTTCTCTCTTTGTGTTTTGTTGTTTTTATTTTTTTCTTTTTATTAAATCATTAACTTATAATACTTTAATCAGTATATGGTTATATTGCTTAATAGGTATAGCAATGGCTGCTATATAACTTATTATTAGTTACATCCCTGATAGTATTACTTTTTATAAGTTAAAAGTGTCCCTGTTTGGATAAACGCTAATGCTGGGCAGAAATGTGTTGCTTTTGAAATGAAGTATTTCAGTTAGGATGTATCATAAGACTACTTTAAATAATCTTAAAAGATGTTCTGCCTTTGACCCATATGCACATACTGATATAGTCCAGTGAAAAAATATGTTTTAAGTGATATTTTGAGGCTATAAGTCATGTGTGTTGTGGCTCCAGACATCCGGAGTTGAAAGATGCTTGTGACTAGCTTAGATATCCTGTTGTCTTTTCTTTTGTAGAGAAATAAGGCATACCATGTTTAAAATGCAAAGTTTGACAGTTGTGAACACTACTCCGTAAACTAGAGTGCTTGCGTGCCACTACATGAGTTTGTCACCAAATAAGAGGAGGGAAAAGAAAAAAAGAAAAAACACATACCTTTTCCCCGCTTGGTTCTCGAGACAATTTAACAGCCACAAACATCACTAGAAACTTGAGTTACTTATTGCTTGTCGCATTTACTTGTGTACGCCATCCCCTGACTCTTTCTAATTGACGTCTAGTCAGAAAATAAGCTAGGTTCACATTTAAAGATACAGAAACCTAAATTCCTTCTAAGGAAACATAAATAATATAAAAGGTTCATATAAATATACACAGATATTTATTTTTGAAGCACTTTCAGTTTATGGCTACTGATGTCTTCTAGCACCTTGATAGATAAGGACATACATCTGCTTGTCTTTCTATCAGTTTAGATTTCCAGACATTTTAGCTATCCCTTACTATGTTTTATACAGCAGAGTTTAAAAGCAGAAATTAATCATCAGCAAATAAAATCACTGCTGTTTTACAAATTCTCTAAAGAAACTAGTAAATGTCAAGCAACTGACAGGTTTGTTTTGGGGAGGGTTGCCATTTCCCACGCTGGTGCTCCTGCAGAATACTACTGATGTCCTGCTGCCAAGGTATGCCCTCGGGTGGGCAGGTGGGATGCAACAAGAAGGTTGGATGTGCATTTGGCAAATCAAACATTTAGATGGCGTTATGGTATACTAGATGGAGAAAGTGGAAGCAATGATTGTATAGGCAACTATAATGAGTAACATAACAGTGGATTTGACCCGGTGTGTCAATTATACAATGTTTATATCCCATGTGGCTTTGGGCTTTGTCGAAGCATCTGTGTTCTACACACATATTGTGTTGGATCTGATTTGAGTGGAAGGGGAGAGGCTTAGCCCACACCCTAATTTGTTACTGGGTTGCCATGCATTATGGGCATGCATTGTGGCAGGTACTCAACGGGCTATCCATCCTTAGATGGCTCATGCTGTTCCCGTTTGCTCATCTGAATGGTGACTGCGGCTGTGCTCTTCTTGTTATGTTGCCTGGCTGTGGCTTCACCCTTCTTATAATATTGTCTGGCTTTTACATTATCAAGAATGACACAATACTAGTGTATGCGGTATATCATGTTACTGTCAGTGTGGACAAGGATGCTTGACAATGCAACTATGATTCTTGGACCTTTCTGCAGACGGGTGTGTTGTCTGGCAGTTGAGAGCCTGGTTGTTCCTGATCAGCGGACCTGTATTTTTGTGTTTCAATGTGACTGCATGAAAGGATGCCAGTATTGGTCTGCAAGTTTGGTGGGCAGTAGATTCGTTGGGGATTGATTTGAGGAGACACTTGTATTATGGCTGGGGCACTTGACATTTGATAAATGTATCCTCTCAATGATGCGTTCTGTCTGGTCATTGGCTGTAAAACAGCTTTTCTGAGAAATATTGCTGTGGTGCCAGTTAATGATTTGGATTAAATGTTTCTATATACAGTTGTGAAGCAATTGCCAGGATAAAATGGTACTCTTGCTGTGCATGGATCATCGTGGCTGTCCTCCGATGTTGGAGGAAAAACAAGCTTCTTGGACACCTTTTTGACGTGGTAAAGGTGTTACCCCATGGTTTGAATACGTTTTGTCTTTGCTGCAAAATGGGTTGGGAATTTTGGCCTGTAATATTTTCGTACATGGTGGTTTGAATCTTGGCAGCTTCCATTGTTTTGATGTGTTCTCCAGTATACTTTTGTTCAGTCATAGGATTGAATTACTGGTGTTGAGTAGGTCAGGATTGCATCTCCAGCACTTGTTGTCAGCAGATAGACTCACTGGTTGGGTGTCAGTCTAAGCTGTGGGAGTTTGTGTGTGATATACATAGATGTTTGCTTTGAGGGTGTGGTCAAGTGCGCTGCAGTTTTACCTCTGTACTGTGTCAGTTTTCATTGTGCAGGGTCCCTCTGAGGGTTGATGGAAGTGTTGGCAACAAGACACTCAATCAGGTAACAACATTATGAGTGGTCTCTTGGATAAGGGAGCTGTCTAAATTGTGATTTTGTTGTCTCCAGCCATGGGAATAGTCATTGAAAAGCTGAAAAATGCAATCAGAGGAACATATTTAATATCTACTAAAGAAATATTAATATACTTATACATTGTATCGCATTTCAGTTTATGTTAAACATGAAATATGATGTGGTTTCAGAACTATTCATGTTTTTATTCCAATATGACTTTGCAAATATTAATTTAAACACTGGTTTCGGACTTGAGTAGTCTAAAACAATTGCACAACAATGGTACTGTATTATACAGTAATGTCAGTAAATAGTTTTCAACATATGTATGAAATATACAGTTATAGATTTTAACATGATGTTTATTAATACCCTAAATTATTTTGAAATGATACTACCTTAATCTAAATATTTGTACCTTTTTGAAACCTGCTTAGAAGTAAGTATTATTGAATTACAATAAGATGAGTAAATAATATATGTATATATTTTAGCTGATTAGATTATCTTAATATATTATTCAATTATCTTTATTTAAAACTAAGAGGATAAGAGAAACTGATCCAAATATTATTTGTGAGGGTAGAAAGTTTGTTTGGTTAGATTCACTAACCAAACGAAGAGGTATATTACCTCATAGCAATAGGGAATGGTTTTTAAGGTTAAGAATTACAAGTTTGGAAGTTCTTTGTTTTTTTTTTATTCTATCACTTTGGTGTCACTCAGAAACATGCAAAAATCATACAAGAAAAACTTTTTGAATTCTGTATCCAAGATGGAACTAAGAATAAACAATATTTACATAAACTTACACATAAAACAAACACAAAACTAGGAAATGAAATGTTTATGGTCTAAATAATAGTAATAAAAGGAGAAGCCTATTCAAGTACATAAACTTACATAAACTACAAATAGTCTTTTTACAAGAGACACACTTATTAGATAGAGATATAAACAACTTAAATATTAATAATTACACAGTACTAATAAACTCTCAATACAAAACAAAAAAAAGAGGAGTAGCTATACTACTTCGCAACTCAACTATAACACATACAATAATTACTACTCATCAAGATACATCAGGCATGTTTTGTCTAGTTTCAATAGAGTTAAATAAGAGAATCTATACGTTAGTAAATCTATATTGGATCCCAGGACTAGGATTAAAAACAGTTAAACAGCATTTTGAAGAGATAATTCATTTAACTAAGGGTAGCCTGATATTGGCAGGAGACTTCAACTGTATAATGAATGAAAAAGATACAGATTCTAAATCCAAAAGAAGAAAACAACCCATCTCTAAAGCACTATCAAAATTTATAGATACATTGTATTTAAAAGATATAAATGAATTTGCAGAACCAGACTCACTAATCTTCACATTTTATTCTCATAGATATAAAACTAACTCTAGAATTGATAGAATATATGTTGCCAATGACCTAATAACAAAATTGACAAAGTCAAAATCATAAATTGTCCTTTATCTGATCATAATGCCATAGTCTTTGAGATAGAGCTTAAACCATTTTATTCAAATCCCATTACTAGGATACCTTCCTATATCACAAAATTGAGAGATTTCAAAGAATTTTATGAAGAAACAATCAAAAACTTTCTAGAAATAAATTACACAGAAGATATTTCAGAAATATATGTCTGGGATTCATTAAAAGCAGTTACATATGGGAAGATATTATCCTGGTACATAAATAAAAGGAAGTTATGGAATAAAGATATGCTAGACTTACAAAACAAAGCAGATAAATTGAAACTGGAAATACAAAAGGGTAATGCTACTCAAGTTCAAGAACTTACACAAATCAATAAGAAGTATACAGAATTGCTACACCATAAGATTATGATTAACTTAGAAAAGATAAAAATAAACTCATACTCTACTAATTCAGCACACCTGAGATACTTATCTAATAGAACAAAAAAAATAATTCAATCTAAGCAAATAAAAGAAATATTTATTCCCAATACTAACAAAAGAGTTACGGAACTAAATGATATTTTAGAAGCATTCAGACTCCAATTTAACATTGATAATTCCATAAATACTCAAGATACACCTACTAAGGATATAAAAAAATACTTAGAAAACAATATTCATATTAAATTAACACAAGAACAAATAGACATTATAAACAAACCAGTCAATATGACAGAATTAAAATCACAAATTAAAAAGCTCAAGACAAATAAAGCACCTGGCCCAGACAATATGCTACCAGAAATGTATAAATTAATACCCAATCAAGCCATATCTTTATTATTAAAAGTATATGATATAGCCAATAAAGATTTGAATATACCACCCTCTTGGAAATATTCATTGATATCCCCAATTATCAAACCAGATAAAGATGAGAAAGTGTTCCTCATATAGGCCAATATCATTACTCTATAGACTACAAGATGTTTATGGCTATATACGCAGATAGGATCAAACACTTTCTTCCTTTCTTAATTCACAAAGATCAAACAGGTTTTATTAAAGGAAGAAATACTTCAGATAATATTAAAAGAATACTAACATTAATAGATTATAGCAAACAAAGTCCTAAATTTAAATGTAATCTCATTAGATATTAATAAAGCTTTTGATTTGGTTAATTGGAACTTTCTTTCACTAGTTTTAAAAGAATATAACTTTCCTTCTAATTTTAATAATCTTATCCAAATACTATATGAAAGATCTACTGCACATGTTAAACTGGGATCATATAGATCAGGCCCTATAACAATAAAAAAGGGAACTAAACAAGGTTGCCCTTTATCACCATTGTTATTTGCATTACTCATAGAACCCTTTGCAAATCAAATCAGATCAAACAATAACATAAAGGGCATTTGTATTAATAAAATGTTAAACCTTAAAATCCAACTCTTTGCTGATGACATACTATTAACTCTCTCAGATGCAAATGAGTCTTTGAATGCTCTATTTAACTCCATGAATAAATTTCAAAATATTTCAGGCTTAAAATTTAATGAAAACAAAACTAAAATTATGCCCTGTAATTGTAAAAAAAAAAAATATAAACAAAAGATTTTCCAAATATATAGTAACAGAAAGTAAATTATTATATCTGGGAATAAATCTACTCAATGAATTAACAGATTCTCTAATATTTAACTATAATAAAATACTATGTAAAAGTCTCTAGTCTCGCTGTAGGCAAAACGCTGGGGTGAGCAAAAAAGAAGAAAATACTTAATTGAACAGTCAAACCCCAGAGTAGGCAGGTTCAAATCCTTGAGTAAAAATCCAAAAAGTGAATGCCAAACAGTTAGGTAAAGAGTACCAATAAACTGTTTATTGAAATAAAAGATGAGCGCTTTCGCTTCACAGCTTCTTCAGATCTATAGTAACATATCTCTAAAGTCATAAGCATATATACCTTCTGTAACAAATTAGTCATTAACAATTATCTAACATAGAAGGTTACTTAAAGGGATATCTACATCGATCATATATTCTAAAGAATTAATTATAAGATATGTAAACCTACAAAAATGTATAAACATATAAAAATATATACGAAGATATATAAAAACCTGAAAAATATAAAAACAGCAAACTGTTACATTAGAGAACATATTAAAAACAGATAAAACAATGTATAAGTTGATCACTGAAAACTTCTATCAATCATAAAGACAAAACAGTCTATGTGCTTCACTATACACAAAAATAAAAGTATATGTCTTTGAGTGAATGTGTATCTAAATGTACATAACCAACAACATCTATAATTCAGTTCCATTTCAAAGAATTACACCCTATGCTAGGACGTCAATTGCATGCACATATCTACCATGAATAAAAATGTCAATGGTAGTATAAAACATTGTTCTAACTATCAAAGTGCATGTTTAAACTAGAGTCTAAAAATACAAATATATAGAAAACATATCAAACATCTATATTACTTATATGCAATCGCTTCTACACTATGTAAAAACATAATTGCTAAAAATATATCTTGTGGAAACATTGTTAAAAATATATATATATATTGGCAAGTATGTCATACCTTGTGAGTGTATGTGGAACTATATTTCATCTTATATTCCTTCTCTGTCTTAATTTCGGTTTCAAAGAAGCTCTCTCATTGAGGCCTGAGCCTTTATCAGCTTTCAACAACAGTATCCACTCATTTTCCCTACCTTCAGTGCGTGTGTTGACATCACCTCCTCTTGGGTTCGGACTCAACACTTCTAGAACTTTAAAATTAAAAAAGTGAGAGGTATCTGTCACCATCACATGCTTTGCTAACGCATTGTGTATCGAGCCTTTCCTAATGTGATATATGTGTTCTCTCATTCGATCCCTGAATGGGCGGTTGTTTTTTCCTACATAGAATGAGGAACACTTCTGACATATAGCTATGTAAACTATATGTGGCGTCATACAGTCTGCTTCAGCAGAAATTGAAAAGTACTTTCTCAAATCCGGATGATAGAAATGGGGTGTATTATCTATAAAGCTGCAGAAATTGCAGCGTCCACATGGCTTGGTATAGCCATTGTTTTTCGCTGGTTGAATAGTAGTAGTGTAACAAAGCTTCCTCTTCAAATTCTGTTTGTTTCTATACATAAATCTGGGATAATCACCTACTATGGCTTTAAGATCATTGTCAACTAGCAAAATATCCCAATGTTTATGCACTATTTTTCTCAGTTCTAAATGATCTGATGTGAACTGTGTGTTAAACTTAATAGATTTAGGTATTTCTATATTTGAATCCTGCTCTGTCAGATTTCCTTGTGGTCCAAAGTAAGGCAGGCCTCGGGTAAATCTTAAATCTGATGCATCCTTGAGATGCTTACTGATCTCATTTCTACGATAACCTTGTTGCACTAACCTGTCATTCAAACTGGTTAATTCAGTTTCAAAGCATTGATCCATTGGGTTAAGCCTGGATGCCCTAATAGCCTGCCCTCTCATGATATTTTTAAAAACATGAGGGGGATGCATACTAGACCTATGTAAAAGATTATTACTATGACAACTTTTACGAAAGACACCTGTATTAATGATATTATTATAGAGTCTTTCAATATACATGTCAAGGAACTCTATTCTATGTTGTGAGCAATTCTTTGTAAATTTAAGGCAGGTAGTGAGGTTGTTCAGAGTAGCAAAAAACAACTCTAACTGCTCACCTGTGCCCTTCCATAAAACAAACAAATCATCGACAAACCGTCGATAAAAAATGACATGTTGTGTAAAAAGCTCTACTTTAAATAGGGTTTGCTCCTCCCAATGGGCTAAGAACATGTTGGCGTAGCTATTGGCACATGGTGTGCCCATAGCTACGCCATCTTTCTGCCTATATATAGATCCATTGAACATAAACAGATTGTTCTCCAATATCAGCTCAAGAAAGCAGGTAATTAAATCTATCTTGACAGCTGAGTAATCACTGACTACGCATATATTCAGTAACATACATGACACCCAAATCATTGGGGATCATTGTAAACAAAGACTGGATATAGAGCGTTACAAAAATGTAATCCATATTAATAGTTATGACCTTAATACAAGTATAAAAATCAAGTAGAAATTGTTTGCTGTCCTTCAAAACAATGTTATTGTTACACAGAACATATCTCAAATGCTTTTCTACATAGGCAGACAGGTGTTCAGTGACCCAGCCACGTCCTGAGACTATCGGTCTCAGGGGAGGGTCAGCTGCATCCTTATGTATTTTGGGGAGACCATTAATAACTGGTATGAGTGGGTGGGTTACTATAAGGTATTCATATGTATCTTTGTCTATCAAAAGCCCCCTATATATATCAGTAATGGTATTATGTACATATTCAATGGTACTGTCAACGTCCTGTTTGCTGCTCTCAACATAGAACTCATCACATAACATAGAAGCCATACGATCATTGTAGTCTGTCATGTCCATGACTACTATCTTCCCTCCCTTGTCAGCTGGTCTGAAGGATATGTTAGCATCATTCTGCAATTTCTTTAAACTAAGCCGTTCACCATATGTAAGATTATCATTCTTAAAAAGTTGTTTATTAGATGCCTTATTTTCATAATAATCATAGAGCTCATCCTCTGTAAGCTTCATATAAGCTTCTATGAGAGGGTGATTGGTTGGTGTAAATTCACTTAGTTTCTTGAATCTAAAATTAGACTCAGAATCTATCTGATTACTGTCCTTGTACATGTATTTCAACATAATGTTCCTACAAAATAATTTGACATCCATAATCATTTCTGTCATACTACTCTTACTTCTGGGTATAAAGCTCAACCCTCTGTTCAGTAGTCTTATGTCATCTTCAGTCAAAACAGTGTGCGATAAATTATGCACTAATGTTTGTCCACCCACATTTTCCTCAATGTTTTCTGTGGCGTGTATTCTTCTGTTAACTTTCTTTTCTGCCTCCCCCTGCTCACCGAGCGAGAGCGGAACTTGTTGTTTTCCGCTCTCACCAGTAGTGGAAAAACCAACTGGTGAGACATGTTAGAATTTAAGGCCATTTGCTTAGGTCTAACTACGGGTCCATCAGGACATATCTGTTTGGGCCCATTCTTTAGTTGTTCAATTGACTCATTAGCTATTCTAACTTCTGGATAAAGATTGGTGTTATTGTCTACAGTGGAGTGTATCAGATGTATAACATCAGTGGAGTCATTACAATGGTCATTAACCAAAACATTCTTATTTCCAACATTACTATCAATTATATTGACTTTTGAGGTTTGAGGTGGAATTGACCGATCGACCCCTTCATGCTCACCACGTGAGGCTGGAAGGTCCATCTGAACTCTATGTCCATCAGTGTCAGCATTGTCTCTAACATTTCTAATAGTTGGTCTATCATGCATAGTTTGTCTTATGACAGTATTCATATTTGCATTCACTACCCCTGTATTAGCTTTTAAGTCAGGCCTGGGCCACAAAGACATGGCCATTTCTAAAGTCATTAGTGTCTCTAATAACTTTGTCGCTTCTGTTGGTATACTTTCTTTTCAAATACAGAAACACTGTCCAACATGTTATCGAATAGAGGACATACAATGTCTAAAGGGTAGTCATTAAACAGTTGCCGCTGCTTGTTCTCAATTTCTTCAGTTAGAGCTGCCTTTTCCGGCTTAAAAAAGTCGATTAGCAACTTTAAATACTTTTGACTCACCTCCATGTTGAGTCGTTGCCACTGCGCCAAAAGTTCCGGGTAGTCCCTGCCTTGACTAGGCATGGTGAATACACGCAGACCCCTCGGGATAATATTGCGGTCTAGGCATAGTTCAAAATGTGCTCTTTGTGCTTGCAGTCTCTTGAGCTTGATAAAGCTCTTCTCAATACCTTCTAATGTCGTGTAAAGATTATTAAGAGTCGAAACTCTGCCCTAGTACATCCGTGCGCTCTGATTCAGCGTCAAGGAACCAGGAGGATTTAGCGTTACCTTTGAGGTAGTTTTGAAATCTCTTGACGATGACGTCATCACGCGGTGCCTCGTTCCCACGATATTCATCTCTGGGGACATAATCAAGCTCAATCTCTGCCATCCGTGCTGGTAAATACAAAAACAGTGCAAATATGCAAAGAGCGTCAATATCCTGCCCCTACTCGCAGAGACTATAATAAACGTGCTAAATAAATTGTAAAAGTCTCTAGTCTCGCTGTAGGCAAAACGCTGGGGTGAGCAAAAAAGAAGAAAATACTTAATTGAACAGTCACAAACCCCAGAGTAGGCAGGTTCAAATCCTTGAGTAAAAATCCAAAAAGTGAATGCCAAACAGTTAGGTAAAGAGTACCAATAAACTGTTTATTGAAATAAAAGATGAGCGCTTTCGCTTCACAGCTTCTTCAGATCTATAGTAACATATCTCTAAAGTCATAAGCATATATACCTTCTGTGACAAATTGGTCATTAGCAATTATCTAACATAAAAAGTTATTTAAAGGGATATCTACATCGACCATATATTCTAAAGAATTAATTATAAGATATGTAAACCTACAAAAATGTATAAACATATAAAAATATATATGAAGATATACAAAAACCTGAAAAATATAAAAACAGCAAACTGTTGCATTAAGGAACATATTAAAAACTGGTAAAACAATCTATAAGTTGATCACTGAAGACTTCTGTCAGTCATAAAGACAAAATAGTCTATGTGCTTCACTATACACAAAAATAAAAGTATATGTCTTTGAGTGAATGTGTATCTAAATGTACATAACCAACAACAACATCTATAATTCAGTTCCATTTCAAAGAATTACACCCTATGCTAGGACGTCAATTGCATGCACATATCTACCATGAATAAAAAGGTCAATGGTAGTATAAAACATTAGTTTAAACATGCACTTTGATAGTTAGAACAGAGTCTAAAAATACAAATATATAGAAAACATATCAAACATCTATATTACTTATATGCAATCGCTTCTACACTATGTAAAAACATTCCAAATATCTAAAATAAATATACTTAAAGAAGAAACATTACTCTTTTGGCATCAACTTATAGAGAAAGGGAAAATTCTAACAAAGGAACAGATAATTTATAATTATAATATAAATAAAGACAATTGGCTGTTTTTACAAAATCTAAGGCATTTTCTTATAAATAAAATAGAACAAATGCAACCTTCAGTTAGACATGAAGCTCCAAAACTCATTGAATACCTTATTCTTATCACAAAACAGCCTTATCAGGGTACAGGTTATTTGTCTAATATCTATAAAATTGTTAAAAACAAAAACTATCATGAAAAAATCATACTGGGATTATTATACTTTAATAAACAACCATCCTCCAGTTGAAGAAAAAGTAATATTCTAAAATCTTCCAAATTTTCTACATTATCAAAATACTGGCAATTATTCACTTGGAGATATCTACACAGAAGTTTCTATACACCACATAGGTTAGCCAAAATGTATTCTATTGAAGATCAATGTTGGAGATGCCATATCAAGATAAAAGCAGATTGGCAGCATGTTTTTTATGAATGTATATGTCTCAATATGTACTGGAAATCCATTAATTATTTTTTTCAGACTGTTTATAATGATAATTTTCAATTAACAAAGTCTTTAATTTTATTCAACTCTCCTATTCCAAACTGTGTACCAAAAAAGACACTAAAATCCTATGGTCACTATTGGCAATTTCACGTAAAATCATAACTATACACTGGAAAAATGAGGCTTCGCCTACGTTCAAGGAATTTGAGACTAACAGTTGCTCACATGGAAATATTAACAGTGAAGAACAGAACTAAAAGATCTACTTCTTACTATTACTCTTGGATGAAAGTACTGGAAATACTTGAAAATATCGAAGAAGATATATCATCGTATGTTTCTAACTCTATATAATATAGAATTTCAATGTTATTTGCATAGACACCAATGTAAATAGTTATATAATGGTTTGAAGTTAGTAATGTTTTAGAATTGTAAATATGTTATTTATCTTTATTTCATGTAATGTTTAAGACATCTTATTTGAAATAATAAAAAAAAATATTTAGTGAAAAAAAGCAACCAGAAAAAAAAAAAAAATCAAAGAACTACAGTACAATTGTCACGTTTTTCACTTAGTTTCCCCCCTGCAGAAACATACCTTACGTTTTTAGAGTTTGAGTTTTAAAATGGAACATAGGAATAAATTCCCCGTCTCCCCAATCTAAGAACAAATCAAACCAAACAAATAGTATAGAGTACATATTAGTTAGGCCTGTTTTTAATAGTAACTCTCAAGCAACCAGAAAACTACAGTTATCCAGCATCTACCAATCCCCATGGGTGCCGGTTAACAGTGTTCACTCTACGCAAGTCAAATCTTATTTTTGCATCTGTTTCATTAACACAACATGTGAAAACTAATCTGGTCCAAATGACCATAAAGCCTCCCCTCCCCAAATTATAATAAAATGTTCTTTCCTACTTTGACACACAATAAATAACCTGCAGTAAATGTAAATCCACATTTTGTTTCTTTAGCCAATGTAACATTGTATACCTCCTGCCAATATCTTTTTATACTATTAACAGTCAAATATTAAAATTTGAACATCTTGTAATGGTATTTTTTACTTATAAATTTAATTTAATTACATTTTTGTCTCAGTTTACAAAAGAGTTCCTCATATATATTTGTATCATCTTTACCCTAATTACCAGCTCTTCCATATTCAATGCAATGCACATATTGGCAGTCTGTATCCTCTCTATACCCCTGCTACCAACATTACTACATTCATCTAATTTTATATTTTTTCAAACATTTTCCTTATCAATTTCCAGTACAGTATTAAAATATTTGGTCTAATTTTCAAAACAATCACTTGTATTATCGAAGTTCAGATTCAGTCTCTTGCCGTTTTCTCGTCTGTTCTGTAACTGCATTCATAGGGCATTCCATCCAAAAGTATCCTAATAGTTTTATTTTTTTTTTTTAAACACAATTTTAATATGTGATTTTTCCCCACATAACTCACATTATGCAGTTCACACAATTTCTCATTAAATGTCTCAACTCTCCACGAAAAATAACTGCTATTAATCGGACATGTAGTATGGTCACGCTTATTCCTTAAAATTATGACCACATTAACTCAGTGACACAGAATATCATCTTTCAAGGTGAAATTTACTAGTACTGCCCGTAACCACCTGCATCACAAATATAAGACATACCTTTCTCGCAATGTTCCAATAGAGCATATTTTTTTTATAATGAATCAGTTATATCCGCAGTTCTAAACTATGCAGTTACTTCCTTCTCCTATAATCCCAAACATTTCTGGTCAGCACAACGAACATCTTAACTTATTTGCAGTTCATTGAAATGGCTGTTCATTGCAAAAAGAACAGCTTCATTCTTTAAAAAAAAACACACCATATACACATTACCTAGTCTGATGACAACCATTATTTGCAAGGGTGAAACTTCTCAGCTCATCAACTTCAGGTACTTGATGCAAGATTTACAAGAAAGAACTGCTTTAGTAATGAAACTGAAGCAAAGGACATTTTTTTTTCTTTCAGAGCCTCTTTTTTCCAGTCAACTACCACCGCAACATACAAAGTTCTGCCCGATATGCAATACTGAAGGAACCCATCTCATGCTGGTATTCTTATTACCTCCAGACTACTCAGCCCTGCATAATGACACAAAATTCAAACAGTAACACATCCTCTTTTTCAAGTTCACCCCCCAACTCTCTCCTTATTAGAACTCCAGGAAACACTGGTGCCTTCTTCATAAACATCAGCAATTTTTCCCCCAGTTCACCGTCTGCCCAAACTCCTGGCTACAAATAAAGAAGTTATGTTTTACCATAACGTTCCATCTGTATTGCTGATCCTCGTTCAGACATTACGTGTGGGTATTGGTTCTGGCCTCGGAACTGAGCCGGCTATCTTCCAAGCTCACGTCAGCTACAAATTCTAGAGCTAAAACTCTTACCCAGAATTCCCCTCTCCTCATTACCTCAGATTGAGTTTGCAAGTCAAAAGAAGGTAGAGGCAACCGCCAGTCAAATGACCTAAAAGAACCGGATGGTGAGATCCACCAGAAGCCACAGGAAGGGGAAGGAGGGAGGGTCGTAATGACTGAACAAGGATCAACAATACAGATGGAACGTTATGGTAAGACAAACTTCCTTATCAGATATTGTTAATCCTCGTTCATTCCTTGTGTAGGACAGAGTCCCCAGCTACCTCTATTCCTGGGAGGCTCTCATGGAAGGACATTCCTGAGCACCATAGAACCAAAAGATGCTCTTCCACTGGAGGCCAAATCCAATTTGCAATGATTGATGAAGGTATGAGGCGTAGCCCAAATTGCAGCTGTACAGATGTCATGTAAAGAAGCTCTGGCATGGAAGGCAACAGAAGTTGCCACCGACCTTGTCGAATGAGCCTTTATGGTAGTAGGCAATGGAAGACTATGTTGTGTACAAATGAAGATCACAGAGTCTTTCAATTATTTAGCCAATGTGATCTTAGCAACAGCACATTCTAATCTAGTCCCAGAATAGGCCAAAAATAACTGGTCTGATTTACGAGAGGCCTTAGTTCTGTTAAAGTAGAAGCAAATTTCCCTATGAATATCTAGGGTATGTAGGCAATACTCTCCTTTGTTTGAATAGCTGGGAAAGAAAACTAGCAGTTCAATGTTTTGGTTAATGGACATTTCAGAGATCACTTATGGCAGAAAGGAAGGATTAGTTCTCAATGACACTATCTCTATGAAAAATCAAGTACGGACTCTTGATGCATAAGGCTTGAAGCTCAGAGATGCGTCTTGCAGAAGTAATGGGGACCAAAAACAAGGTTTTCCATGATCAGTATTTGAGGTTGCAAGAAGCTGGTTCTAAAAGTGGTATTGTCACAGCTTATAGAACTAATGACAGGTCCCATGGTTGAACGGGTTCTCTAAAGGGGGCTTTCGATGATTCACATCTTTTATGAAGGTCTTGCATAATTTGTGTGACATAACAGAAGAGTCTTGGACACCCTCATGGGAATTGGATATTGCAGCCAAATGAACTAATGGTAGAGGCCGAAAGACCCGATTGAAATAGGTCGGCTAGATACTCCAGTACTAAAATCGACACTGGTGCTGAAAAAGGGATCTACTTGCTTTTCTTTCAACCAACCAAAGGGCAAATCTCTTCCACTTGCTTAGATAAGTAATTCTAGTGGAAGACTTATGAGATGCAATAATGTCCCGTACTGGCAAAGAAAGATAATTCTGCCTGGCAATCAAGGGAACTGGAGAAGCCAAGCTGCGAGCTTCAGGCTGTCCAAGTTGGGATGAATCAGATTCTGTGGATGGGAGATGAACCCCGGGGTTGGATGGAGAATCCATGGTTGATCTAGCAGGTGAGGCCAAAGGAAGGGGAACCAAATTTGACGAGGCCAATATGGCGCTATGAGGATCACCCTGCTCTTCAACCGGCGGGCTTTCTTCAGAAACTGGGGAATGAGGGGGGAGAGGTGGAAATGCATAAAGAAGAGGAGGAAACGCATAAAGACCAGAGGGCCAATCGTGGACTAGAGCAGCCCTTGATGACTGTCCCGGAGGGGGAATCCGGGTGAAGTAGTTGCTGCATTTGTAGTTGGTTGGGGATGCAAAAAGGTCACAGCAAGGAAGACCCCAGCGGTGGAAGATCTCCGCCGCTATCAAGGGATTCAGGGACCACTCATGAGGTTGTACAATGCACCTGCTGAGTCTGTCTGCTATCACGTTGGAACTCCTGGGAATGTACGTTGCTTGAAGAAAATGGTTGGTAGCCATCGCCCATTGCCATATTCTCATGGCCACTCGACACAATGGGTAAGATTTGGTTCCACCGTTTGTTGATGTACCAGACCACCGCCGTGTTGTCCGATTGTATCGCAATAGTCCCAGACAGCAGCAGGGGATGGAATGCTTGCAACACCAGAAGCACCGCCCTCCGCTCTAGAACATTTATATGCAGTTGGGCCTCCAATTTGGACCAAATACCCTGGACTGTCTGCCCCTGACATAGCCCCCACACCCCATCAGGGAGGAGTCTGTGGTCACTGTTGTCTTGGGCTGCTGGGGGAAGGGGCGAGACTATTGTGATGGGTTGTGGGTCATCCACCAATTTAAATCCTGTTTGCATCTGTGAGTTACTCGAATCTTGGCTGAAAGAGGATACTGGAAAGGATACCACTGGGTAAGCAGTAGCCGTTGTAGAAGCCTCATGTGAAACCTGGCCAGGGGGACAAAGGTGATGGAGGCTGCCATGAAACCCAACACCTGTAGGACAGTGTGAGCTGTGGATTTCTCCCTTGAAAGGATTGGGATCAGTTGTTGCTTTATCCTTAGAATTCTGTGCTCTGGAATGGATGCTCTGCAATTCTTTGTATCCAAGATGATCCCTATGAACTCTGTGGGCTAAGATGGGGCAAGATTGGATTTCTTGTCAGTTTATGGTTATGCCTAGCCTTTCTGCAACAAGGAGAGAGTATGCAAGGGCTTCTTCCAATAGATGTCTGGTGGGTGCGGAGATGAGCCAGTCGTCTAGGTATGGAAACACCTGGAATCCTTGTAGTCGCAAG
Organism: Protopterus annectens; assembly: GCF_019279795.1. Taxonomy (NCBI): domain Eukaryota; kingdom Metazoa; phylum Chordata; order Ceratodontiformes; family Protopteridae; genus Protopterus; species Protopterus annectens. The sequence goes on along the minus strand of NC_056748.1, from coordinate 919,976,728 downwards.
TGAGATGTGACTACTACCATGCACTTTGTGAACACTCTGGGGGCTGTAGAGAGTCCGAAGGGCAGTACTCTGAACTGGTAGTGACTGGCTCCCGCACGGAGGCGCAGAAATCTTCTTGATGGCCTGTCCACTTTTATGTGGTAGTACGCATCTTGAAGATCTATCGAGCACATCCAATCGACTTTTTCCAAAAGCGGGAGGATAGACTGTATTGTGACCATCTGGAATTTTTGTACTCTTACAAACTTGTTCAATACACTGAAGTGGTCTCCCAAGTCCCCGGTTTTCTTTGGCACCAAAAATAGTCTTGAGTAGAATCCGGATCCTATCTGGTCTGGAGGGACTATTTGGATGACTCTTTCTTAGCAGCTACGATATCTCTAATGCTGCTTCTTCCCTTTGACTGGATGGAACGTCGGGGTAAGTTTGTTGGGGATGGCAGGACAAAGATCAAAGGGAATATGGTAACCTCTGGTTATTCTCCTTTGTACCCAAGAGTCTGTGGTGATGGTTAGCCAGGCAGAAGGGTACAAGGAGAAACTACCCCCAACCACCTCCAGAGGAAAGGAGTTGGGCCTCTCTTCAGGAGTGCTGGTACGACTGAACAGGAAAAGGGAACCCTGGTTACGCAGACCCTATCTGCCCCAAAAAGGGCATCTTCCCTGTGAGTTTTCCTCTCTGCCTCTAGGGGAGAACTCAGCCTGTGTGTCACGGAAAGGACCCTGAGACTTTTTGTACCATATCTTCCCATTCTTCTGGTTTCTGGAGAAAGCACGTTGAGGGGAAGAATAACTGACACCCATGGCAGAAAAGGTCTTACCGTCCTGTTCACATCTGGCCAGTGTGCTTTTAACCTTGGGTCCAAACAATGAAGAGGCTTCGATGGGAGAGCTGAGAAAGGAAGCCTTGAAGGGTTCCATGAAATTGCATAAGCGCATCCAGGCATGTTGTCTCAGAACGCCTGAACTCGCCGCTCTAGCTGCTCCTTCTGATGCATGAGATATCAGGCACATGGAGGAGTTAGATATCGATTCAATGATAGCCAGCTGAGAGGCCACTTTGTCACAGATCTCAGACACGGCACCAGCCAAAGTTTCAGAGAGCTCAGAAATTAAATCCCTTTGAAGCCTGGTTATGTGTGCCATATAATTCAGGGACCCGATTGCAATGGTCGCTTATGCAAAAGTAAGCTTCCCTATTCTATCCAGAGCCCAGGACTCTCTGTTGAGTGGATGGACAGTCTGGCTTTCTTCTTCCGCCAGGGCCTTCTTGGTTGTGGCCGCCACCACCAGAGCATCTACAGGAAGACCTTTGGACCAATGGAGGTCAGTAGCAGGAGGGGGCAAAATTTTATCTGGCCTCTGGGGAATGGCCTCAATGGTGTCAGAAGCCTTCCATGCACGCTGAACGACGAGCTGGACCAGTTCATCGGCAGGTGGAGTAACCCAGGAGGTAGAGGGCAGGGAGCAAAAGGCCTGCAGGAACACAGGCTCTTCAGAGATCAGGTTAGAGAGCTGCCAGTCACCTCTCTCTCTGTTTAAGGATTTCAAAGATATCAAAGGATACCTCAGAGGGTGACTGAGGGGACCCTTTCCCATCAAAGTCTGTCTCTTCAGTAAATGGAGTCCATGTGCTTCCTCTTGCACGAGCTTTTTCGATGAACTTCCTCAGAGGGAGAAGCTGGGGAAGACTACGGAAAAGGGGTTTCCTGTGAGAGTACATCCTGAGGCCCTTGCGCTCGGTGTCCGCTAGGAGCGACTTCTGTAACACTGTGGTCCAGAGGAGGGCGGTGAGATTGATAACACAGTATCGCCAGCCGATGCCAAAGCCTTCTCCATTAGTTGGAAGGCCAGTCCACCTGAAGAGGAGTGAGTGTCCAGGACAGGGGTCACCCCTCCCCCAAATGGCTCAGCCTGCCAACTCAGAGTCCCTGAAACACCAAATTACATAGGCCATAGCTGACATCCTGGGTCGTAGCAAAACTCTTCCTGCCACAAAGGCAACTGCGGTTCCTTAGTGAGGTCCATAAAGGGAACCGTAGAGGGGGAAGACTGTGCTATATCAAGGGGCCAAAGGCAATGAAGGAGAATAAGTAGGGGTCTTTGGCAAAGGGTGATCACCTCCCAAGGAAGGGTAGGTCCTGGGGGGGGGGGGGGGCATGATACCTCTGGCCAAATGCACTTGATCCACAAGACGCAACAAGTAGTGTTCAGAGGCTTCTAGTGGATTTCACGGACACGGCTGAGGGAGAGTCACGTCTATCCAAAGATGGGGCAAGCTCGGTGTCCACCTCACCAGTCTGCACTGAAAACAGGGCCGTAAGGGACTGAACTACAGGTGTCTGCACCGAGGAAATCAATGGTGCCAAAGTCATGGTCTGCACCGACAATAAGGTCGGTGTCGAAGTGGTTGTCAGCGCTGAGGCTGGGACCGAAAACAATCGGTGTCAATAACAGAGTTGTTGGTTCCGGGTAAGATGTCGGAGCCGATGTGGTAACAGTCTGCATCGACTGGATAGTTGGTGCCGGTGGAGAAGCCTGAACAGAGGAGCCCCTCTGTACCGATATGGTAAAGGGCAGTCTGAAAGCCATTTAGAAAAGAGTGACTTTGGAGACAGGGGATCCCTTCTTTGCTTTTGAAAAGGAGACAAAATAATGGATCCAATTTTCTAAAGTCTGCAGTCTTATGTACATAAAAGCATCACTGCCTATGTACATATATTCTGCCTTGTTTTGATAATTTGGGAAGACAGGTAATTCTATGCTTTGGTTCAAGTTGTTCTCTGAAACAACCTTAGGTAGGAAGGAGGGATTGGCTCATAAAGAAACCTTGTCTCTGAAAAAGCAAATATGGGGATTTAACAGACTATGCTTGCTACTCCGATACCCTCAGAGCAGAGGTTATAGCTATTAAGAAAATGGTTTTCAAAATCAAAAATTGTAAATTACAAGCAGCAGCTGGTTCAAAGGGTGGAAAGATTATGCGTGTTGGAACAAAATTTATATCCCATGATGCTAGGGGGTCTCCGATAGGTGGTCTCCATAACAAGGTACTTTTGAGGATGGTTTTACCTGGCTTGTGAGACATAATGCTGGTGACAGAATCTTACTGCAGCTAGTTGAACTCTAATAGAAGCTGCTGCTGCACCTTTACTGAAAAGTTTTATTCTAGACTTCCTAGCAAAACTTAACAGGGGCTGAAAAGGGGTCCACATGGTTATTGGTAGCCCACAGGCAGAATTTCTTCCATTTACTATTATAAATTTTTCTCATTGAAGACTTAAGGGAGAAAATAAGGATGTGTTTAACCCTAGTGGAAAGGGATGGAAATCTGGCTATCAGAATTGGAGCAGCTATGCTGCGAGTTTGAGACTGTGAAGAAATGGGGGTTCCCGATGCATGAGTGAGCAAATCTGGAACTGGGTCTAGAATCCAGGGCTCCTCCCAAAGATGAAGCCAAATAAGGGGAACCAGATTTGGTGAGGCCAGTAAGGAGCAACGAGTATTAAAATTTCCTGCCCAAGGAACTGGCTTTCTGGAGAACTTTTGGAGGAAAGCATAGAGGAGGGCAATCGTAAACAAGTGTACCCCTTGGTGACTCCCTCGGGGGGGGGGGCAAAATAGCTGCTGCATTTGGCATTCATGGATGTGGACATTGCGAAGAGGTCACAGCAAGGATGGCTCCATTTTTGGAAGATTCTTTCCACCATTTCCTGCTTTAGACACCACTCATGAGGCATCAGAATAGCTCTGCTGACCCTTTCAGCTATAATGTTGGACCTCCCCGGGATGTGTGTTGCTGTCAAAATACGTTGGGAAGAGGTTGAGCACTGCCATATTCAGAGCCTCCCGACAAAGGGGTAAGATCTGGTTGCTCCTTGTTTATACACCATACAACCCACACGTTGTCTGTTTGGATTGCAATGGTTCCCAAAGGAAGAGAGTCCTGTAGTGCCTAAAACGCTAAAAGCACCACTCTCATCTCTGGTACTTTGATGTGCCACGTGATAAGGACCGTCTTTCCCAAATAATGGCCCCCCCCACCCCACCCTGAGAGGCATCCGTGGTCACAGTGGCTACCGGATAAGGGGGGAGAACAAGCGGTCAGCCTAGAATTACTTCAGAGGAGCGTAGCCACCAATGAAGGTCCTTCTTGCATGTTTTGGTGAACATTTTGTGAGACATTGGTAGTGCCTGTACTTAGTGGATAAGCACTGAAGAATCCTCAAGTGCATATGTGCTAGGGGAGCTACAATTATCGCTGTAGACATGATCCCCAAAAAACTTTGAGGGCCGACCTCGCTTGAACTTTTTCTACTTAGCAGGAATCTGATGTGGTACCTTAAGGACTGGACCCTTTCTGGTGGAAGTTTTGCAATCATTTGTGTTGCATCTAACTATGGTCCTATGAAAACCACATGCTGAGATGGCTCTAAGGTAGATTTTTTGTAATTTATTAGTAATACCCAGGTGGGAACAGAGCTGCTAGGTTAAATTTCTGGTCTTGATTAGCCGGTCTGGTCGTGGCAGTTAGGAGCCAGTTGTCCAAGTATGGAAACACACTGAATTCTAGACATCTAAAGTAAGTCGCTACTACTTCCATGCATTTGGTGAACACTCTGGGAGCTGCAGTGAGGCCAAAGGGCAGAGCTCAAAACTGGTAGTTACTAGCTCCCAGCTGAAAGTGCAGATATCTCCTTGATCACCAAGTGGTAGTACGCATCCAGCAGATCTAGAGCACATCCAATCGTGTTTTCCCAGAAATGGAAGTATTGACTGCAGTGCCATTATCCGCAACTTGCTCTTCTGTACGGATTTGTTTAGTATGCGGAGACAGTCTCCAGTCCCCTGTTTTCTTTGGAACGAAAAAGAATCTTGACCAAGTTCTGGATCCTAATTGGTCTGCAGGGACTTACTGGATGACTTTTCTAGCAACTTTGAATTTCTAGAGTTGCTTGTTCCTTTTGACTGGGTGGAATGTCTGGAACTTTTTTCATCTTGGGGCAGGGAGGGAAAGGGGAATGATGTACAAAGACAAGTGACCCCCGACAGCCTCCAGAGCTGGACAATCAAGTCTCTTTTCAGGAGCACTGAAAGGGCCTACCAGAGAAGGTTTCTCTGTTGCCCTGATTCTGCGGTCCCCCTGCGCCACATGGACGGTGTCTTCCATTATTACGTCCCACTCTGCCTCGGAGGGAAGGTTCACTGCGTGTGTTCTGAAAAGATCTTGGAGATTTTCGAAACCACATTTTGCCACAGCCTTTCTGACCATTGTGGTAAGGTCTAGTAGGCATGGAAAAACACACTCCTATGGCAGAGTCTTTCCTTCATGTTCACACCTGGTGAATATATTTGACCTTGGGCCCAAACAATGATGAGCCATCAAAATGGGCATTCACAAAAGAAAACTTAAAGGGTTCCGCAAAGTTACATAACTGCATCCAAGAATGCCTCCTTGCGGAAATTCTGGAACCCGCTGCTCTACTGGCTCCCATCAGCTGCATAAGAAATAAGTCTCATGAAGGCATAACAATGGAGTTTAAGGTTGCAAGCTGAGAGGAAATTTTGGTTGGCCACCCCTACAGCTATCAAACCTTGGAGCGCATCTCCTAGTTCTTTAAAGAGGTCCCTTTGTAGTCTTGTAAAAGGGATTCACTGGCTCTGTTTGGTTTTCACACTGGGAGAGCTGAAATTAAGCTATTTCTCAATGTGCAGCTATCTTGGAAGTCTAAACCTACATTTCTTTCTGTATATTTGTATTACTAAGTAACCACCTTTTTATTATTACCTGGCATTTATCTGGTTGTAATCCCCAGGATGAACCAGAGAACAGCCTGCATGGATCAATACTCTAACCTAGTCAACAAATTCATAAAGGTTAAAAGGAACTCGCTGCACAGAAACAGTATGCACCCCATGCATTTTTCTAAAAATGTTCTTAAGGGTCAGTTCCTTAGGATAATCAGACTGCACAGTGATAAATAACTTAAGGATGTCTTTGACAGACTGAAATGTGACTTATGTAGGAGGATACAGTCAGCAAAGATTTGATGCATGCATAAAAACTGTAATGAAAGAGAGAAGGGGTAAGGGGAGACCATTTTTCTCTGAGACAGTTGATCTGCAGGATGAACATAGCAATGTAGCACCTGTTAAGACCATGAGATTTCCCTTAACCTATTCAAGTGATGCAGGTTTATTCTGTGGAATTAGGAAAAATTGGAATATTTTATATGCTAATGAAGAATTACGTGAGCTTGTAGCAGAGGGACCTAGATTCTCTTTCAAGAATAATTTGTCAATAAGGAGACAACTTTGTTATAAGACTAAGGAAATGGTTGTCTCCTAAAGGCAAGGTACCTACCCCTGAAGGCACTGCAGTGCATGTAAACACATACATAGTGGGTCATACTTTATACATCTGGTACTGGGGTATTGTATTGATTTTTCCTTTTATGCTAACTGTACTTCAAGAAATTTAGTCTATTAATGTTACTGCAATACATGTGCAGCCAATTATATAGGTAAAACTAATCGATTGCTTACGGAACCTGTCTTGGAACACTATAGGGATATTAAAGCCACCAGCGCATTGGCAAAACATGTTCAGCAAACTAATTATGAACACACTAAATTTTTATTTTAGAATTAGTTGAAGTTGGTATAAGACGGGGTGATTAAGAAACAAAACTGCGGAATGTGAGCAGAAATGGATATTGTTTTTTAAAGCAGAGAGTAGTCCTGGAATTAAATGACACTATCACTGAAACCTTTTTTGAGAGCAAGATCTTTGAAGCATTAATGTGCTGCTTCTTTAAATGTTTAATTATTCACTAATGCACTTCTGATTTCTATTGGATCCTGTTGGTTTAAATAATGTATGCAAGTTTTTTTTGTCTGATAGAGAGAGGTTTACTACCGTGAAAGTGCTAACTTTTACATCAAATACACCTTGAATTGTGCTATGGTCCGTCTTGCCAAGCTGAATCTCCACTTTGTTTTTTTACTTCATATTTATCATTGGGCTTGTGTGGAGTTTCTACACCAACTTGTGTTTTTTAATTACATTTACTGATTTGCTGTTGGGACACTGGGAAAGGTTTCACTGAGACGGTCTCTCCCTGTGGTCTTTATTACCAGAAGAAGCACCAGAATCTCCTTCCGTTTTACAGCTCACTTTTTGGACAAAGTTTTGTATTTCCCCCTTAGCATGTTCTGCATCAAAAATGATTTTGTACCTCCAGGAAGGCATATTCTAAAAATAGCTGGATACAGCAGCTTGAATCATGCCGGCTTCTTGACATTCCATGATGAGTGGAATAAGTTTACTCTTTTCTGCCTGGTGTACAGTGAGCAATCATTTTTCACAAACACTCTGTCTACCACTTAGTACTTTGTTCTGCCACAGTTTTGTCAAAACCAACTTCTGCTAGTAGGACTGCATCTTTACCATTAAAGGGTCTAGGTGGCTTTCTCATGGGCAGATTTGGAGCATACACACAATGTGCCCTTTCAATTAACACTTACAATGGAATACCAGTCCAGTTGCTTGTGTGCTTTCATAAATTAATATAGTCTGTTCCTTCCAGCTTCTCTGGTAAAGCAGAAAATCTCAGGTTCTTCCTGTGTGCTGTGTTATGTAATTCTATTTTTTGAAGCACCTCTTCTTAAGCAGTCTCATATTCAGCCAGCCTTTTCTTCATTTTGATCTCCAATTAGTTTCATCGCCTTATCTGAATATCTGTTTAGAGAGTCTTCTATTTTATTCAGCCTTTTGTTATTTCAGTTGATACAGTCCATCAGCATTTTGTACATTTGACATTATTTTTCCTCAATGTTCCTGGAAGATACTACCAAAGCTGGAGTTTGCATTGCTTTTTAATGAACAGCTGCAGAAATCTTCTCAGTCAGTGTTTTTTCCTCACTTTTTGAAAGCTATTTTCTTTTAGGTTCTCTCAAGTTCTTTTTGCTGGCATCTAGGCAGTGTACTTACTAGTCAGTTACTGAAATTTACCCAAAAAATGAATTCACTGGCTCTCAGTTTGTTTTTGCACTAGGAGAGCTGAAATTAAGCTATTTCTCAATGTGCAGATATCTTGGAAGTCTAAGCCTACATTACTTTCTGTATATTTGTAATGCTGTTTTCTAAAATTACTGAGTAAACCTTTTATTATTACCTGGCATTTTTTATCCAGTTGTAATCTCCAGAATTTGCCACAAAACAGCCTGCATGGATCAATGCTCTAACCTAGTCAACAAATTCATGCATGCATAAATGAATAAAAACAAACCTACACATTTCCCTGGTAAGTATGCCTTTTATTTCATCAATTTCTTTCTACTAATTTATGCAGCACATCTTTTATGTCATACTAATGTTCCACCTCTTATTTTCAAATGCCCGGTTGTGATTCGGAGTAATTGTAGCCCAAATTTTGGACCACCTGAAAGAACAATGTCAAATTTCACATAAATCATAGCAGCAATTACTATAATACACAGATCTGGGTTCAGCAGAAAACTGAGCAGTGAAACCATTGTGTGCTAGTGATACTCAGACAAAAAAGCAACTCAAAAAGATACTGCCTTTGACAAAAAAAATGTATACAACATTTAACTGTCATTTCAGTTCTTACCTTCCAGTAACTCTTGTAATGAAGACTTTAAAGCAAGCATTGTTCAAGTTACAAATCAGTTTATCTGCAGTTTCTACTTAAAGATAGTGGACAGACACTTACCTTGTCACTCCTCCTAAAATGACTGCTCCTGCCACCATACCACTGCAAGCAATCAGCCAGCGTCCCACAATTTTGTTTGTTGCTGCATTAGGAACAGTTGTTGCTGGTACTGTTGCAGTATTTAATTTGCGTCTTGTCACAAAATGTTTCCAGTAGGTAATTCTCTGAAGAAAAACAAAACTAGGTATTTACAAAAACATCAGCAATGAAGTCCAGTGTAGGTTTTAAACAGTTCGTTACCAACATCACTGTCATATAGTTTCTCTACTAAAAGCTAGCCATTGTTTATTACTTGAGTGCCAGGGTACAATGATAAGAAATTTAATTATTATTGATGGCAGAGCATATTTCTGTCAAAAATCATACAATATCCTCTTAAATTACTGTCATGAAGGAACAATGATAACAATAAAACTAAGATTAATATGGATGATGCAACACAAATGCAAAAGTATTTATCTGTAGAAAACAGGAATGATGCCAAGCGCTAAATGCAGAGTTCCAGTAACGGTTATGAAAAAAATTTATATGGGGCATTCTCACTCACTACAAAAACACTAATTAAAGCAGAGAGACCCGCCTGTCAAACAGAAGAAAACAAATATCCAATTTTTTTCCCTACAACATTAAACTACTATCTTTAGGCCAAAGGGTAATGGGTCAATCCATATACACAAGACCATACAAAACCCAAACTCTAATAAAAAAATTAAAGGGGATTCATACTGAACATCACTGCTCCATCTCTATCAACTAAATCAATCAGTCTGGTAGTTTAGCTCAACAACTTAGAACTACAAGTTGTTGAACGTCTTCATCTTGTAGTCCTGGGTTTGATTCCCTTAGTTTCTACTTCTGAACTGCGTGATGCTGACTAAACCACTTAACCAGAGAGCTCTCTGGGGCTGCCCATTAAAAAGGGACACTGGTGTTAACCAGCTGTCAAATTAAACCTAAAACCCTTACCAAAACTGACATTATGTACTACAACATAATCCAACAGTGCAATGAATACAACTTGGGGATTATAAAATCAGATGGAGTTGTGGTACTAAGAGCGATTTGCACACTGCACACCCAGTAATGAATTAAAAAGCATCAAGAGTAATCCACAGCACAACCTGTTATTGCCAGCCCATTTTCTACTACAGGCCTAGCACAGTCCAGAGTATGGATATCTATAGAAAACAAACTCGGAAAAATAAGTTTAAGAGGGGGAACATAAATCCATACCACCAGAAATAGTGGTCTGTCTGCAATAACAGACATTTTTCATAACAGTTAAAATACTGGTTCTCTGCAAACATGGTTTTCTGATTAAAACTTTGCAAACATACAACAGTTTAAAATCTCCAGAAAACAGATAAACAACTTTATCAAGTCGTCAAACCTGGACTAATAAATACAGTCTGAACAACTCAGTATGCCATTCTGATTACAAGTCGCAGCAGTATGCCCCACTACCAGAATACGGTCCAACCAAGAGCAACACCAGCTGCAATCCATTGTCATGTTCTACCTAAATATCCATCAGGGGATTATTAACATGCTGTTGTGAAGACTATATTCCATTGTACAGCTATTTGTCATGAGCTAGTAACATACAGCTGACCCATGTTAATCACAGCATGCCAGCATATGTTTTACACGAAAGCAAGCCAAATATCACCTTTGTCATAAAATGAAGACTAAAGGTTGATCTCTGCCCACCTATTTACAGATGGCAATGACTGTGGTGTAATGCCCTAAACAGATAAGAAAAATATCCTCAATTTCATGACAACTGCTCCCACTTTCCACTGCTTGTTTCTAATCCAGCATTCAAGATTAAATCATTACATGCTCTTTAATGTTAAAATGCTGACAGAGCTCTGATGCACAGTTTTGTATCTTGACTGACCTAATTCACTACAATGACTTCAATGGCTTCCTAGGACTGGATCGGCAGTGCACCAGCCTCCCAGTACGAGTAGAGGCTTCCATGTGCCCAGCTACCTGTGCCTTCTCAAAAGTACTGGAGTGCCTAATTTAGAATGGCTGACTTATGTGGAAGTGCAGGCTTGATTCTGACTGACCTGCTTCTGCAGGGATGGAGTCTTATATACTTTAAATAACCAGTGTTTTGCACAGTTCAAGGTTCTTTATGTCTAGCACTCTTTCAGCTGTTCAGCATTACAGTCTAGAGAAGGCAACAGAAGAATACAGAGGCGGGGGAAAAAAAGACAAAGCCCTTTTCTGTTTGAATTTTGTCCGATTCAGTGCATTAAAAGGATTTGAGTGGATTCCTTGAATCAGGTCTGCAGTGCACAAACCTTTGGTTAAAGCTCAAAATTTCATGAGCAAACTACTTGAGCCAAGGGCTTCCAGAAAGATCAGAGTGCCTGACTTTGAATAGCTGGCTTCTCTGTAGGGCTGGCTTGATTCTGATTTGCCAGCCTCTGGGTGGAGCCTTACAGAAGTTAGATTACACTAGCCCATAGCTGCACCATGTGCAATGCCGCTTACTAGTACATCTCTTACTGGGTAAGCAATAAGAGACTAGACAAAAAGGTAAAGAAACCTCTGTATCCTTGTTATGGATAATATAAATTTCACTGCAATTTCTCAGTCTCATTAACTACACACCTTAGTTACACTATTGTTATGCATTTTACTGCCAAGCCTGAATTCAGTCCATTTCTGCTTTTGGCTATTGCTTTCATAATCAAACCAGATTTGTATTTGCAACTGATTAACTTCATTAATGGTTGTATTAAAATGATCCACATTTTAGTATTTCAGCAAATGAACAAGCATTAGCATTTTGTTTTGTGCAATTTTTTTTGTCAGACCGGACAAGCTTCATCTTAGCCACCAAAAGATTAGGCTAATACTGGGCCAATTAAGTTCTGTAGTACAAAAGTTTTTTTTTTTTTTTTTTTTTTTTTTAAACTATTAAAAAGTATGGAAAACATCATCCAAGGCAATAATTAGAAATCACACAAAATTCTAATGCGTAATGCAAGACGTTGAAATAATAAATTTGCTGCTCTTGAAGCAAAAACTAATATGTCAACCTTGGTACTCTAAGGAGACCCCCCCCCCCCGATACTACCACATTACAGTGGTTATAAATTCAGAAGTTAAAGGGGGGGGGTCTGGTTATACTAAAATTATCCACTTATTAATAGATCTAGATAAAAACTGAAACATATCTGTTAATCTGGCCTGAAAAAAGGAACATCTGAAAATTGCTTTATTTTAGAGACCACCAAGCCAAACGAGCAAGCAGGAGGCTTCACTGATGTTGCCTCCAATTGTAACAAGGGTTTTAACAAATGTTGGTGAATTAAATGGTCCTGTAATAGACTGGCACAGAGAAATTGCAATGTCTGGAATTCTTGGTGGGTTGGGTGTAGCTTATAAGGAGCAAGGATATGACCAGACAATGAGAGCTCCATGGAAACATCAGATATAGTTTGGGTGAATGATTCCATCTCAGTAGTACACTGCATGATAGAACCAGAATTACCTGGCAAGTAACCCTAAAAAGGCCTTTTATAGGACTGATTATATTGTTGTGTCTTTCGGCTTTTCCCGGTTAGGGGGTCGCCACAGCGGAACTCCGGTCCGCTAATGATTGGCAGTAGATTTTTATGTGCAGAGTTGCCAGCCCTGATGCACAACCTTCAACGAAGGTACGCCCATGGAGACGTAAGACGCTCTGAGAATCAAACGGGACAACGTCTTACTGTGAGGAGACAGCGCTACCGCAGTATCACCACCGCAGTCTTTTAACACCTTAATACTTAAAGGAATGGAATTGGGAGGAAAGTAGCCAAAGTAATACCTCTTCAAGGGGCTGAAAATAAACATCTGTGGATAACATTAGACCTATTAGTTCAACATAACGTCTGGGGCAATGCTTTGACAGGATATTACACATGTTGATATATGATAAAAGCATACCTAGAATAGACTTGAGTATGGTTTTGCAATACACTGTTCCGGTCAAATTTACCTAGCTTTTATCAGCTGGTAAGGGAAGCACTGAATGTGGTACTTCCAGCTGATGTACATTATCTGGATTTAACAAAAGCCATTGACACAGTCCCACACAAACAGATCATGAAGCTAACAGTCGAGAATACAGTAAATGGGAACATAACCTGCAGAGGGTGTAGTAGAGTAAACACAAGGCAAGGTCACCCCGTACAAAATAACACCAAAGTATCAAAAAAGCATTTTGTGTCTCACTTTGTTTACTATCTTTATTAGTTTTCTCACTGTAAGAGAGATTCGAGTTAGCAGGATTGCTGCCAATTCTGAAAACAGTAAGCAGTTTCAGAATTTTCAGACCAACATATTGTACAAAGCTATCTAGACAATTTGAAGACCTGGACAGTATAGAATAAACATGGAGTTAATGTCAATAAATCCAAGTTCATACATTCTGGTAATAGGAATCAGATACGGCTTTGCTGTATACAACAAAAAAAATAAATTCTGGAAGAAGCCGAATGTATAAAGGATACTAGAATTTAAAAAATAACTACCTATAGACAAAATTTAATGGTGACCAAGTGTTACTACAGCCTTAAAAACATACTTTGAAAAATAACTATCAGGGGTGCTCAAGTGTCAATACTAACATACCAAACCGTGATCTGATCACCCAAGCTTAGAGCTTCAACCTGTTATAACAGTTCAAAGAAACTGTAAAGACCCCAGTATGTTTTTCTAGACACATCAAGGGTATAAAAAGTTAACCATAAATCACAAACTGGAGGAACAAACAGCAACAAAATCTACTCTCACCAAAGCATGTGGAGAGCAAATAAACACAGCACTGTGAGAAACCAGCGACCACAACCAATGTGTTATTTTATCTGGTTAATAAAACTTTGGAACAACAAAAACGAACCCAACAGTCAAACACATTAGCTTGCTCACTATGTTTTCATCTGTACAAGGACTTCAGAAGATCAAATAGCAGTGCTCACAAGCTTTTATATTCTCCAGAAGCCTATTCACCCGATTATTAAATTAAAAAATTAAAACCAAAGCCATCCTACTTCATGAACTGATGTGTAAAAACTTTTTATAACCCAAATGACTCCCTACAATCCATAAATAGTAATAAACACACTTTTCATACCATTCAACCTGATAAATACTTTTAAAATTCCCTCTTAAATGTTATTCCCTCAAAAAAGTGCGAAAAATAAAGTGTTTAAATACATATAAAAAAGATAAACATTTTATGTATAAATAAAACAAAAATAATGAACAGAAGCAAACCATCCTAGAGTTAATAATTCAAAGAGACAAATCTGTTTTATACTGTAAGGGAATATGTTGAAACTAGAAAAATGAGATGCAAGTTATTTTATTAAAAAAACTTCCAGTTATGAAAAGGACATAAAAACCATCCATCACCTTCCTAAGTAAATGTATCAAAACAATGCCTTCTAATGTCCTAAAAGAATAAATACTATCCTACCAATTACTAAAAATGTTAAAACTAACCAACTAAAATGTCATAAACGCAATAAAGGCACATCCAATTTAATTTCTTCTTCCCAAAGTAAAACATAAATAAAAAAATTCTACCTCTCCCATACACAAATGATATCTAATGTTTGTATTACAACCTAGCTCCTCCAAGTGTTAAAACAGGAGCTAAGGAAAAGTTACCATTTAATCCTGGGGGGTCCATTAGCTTCTAAACTTATTTGCCATAAGGCTTCCTTATATTCTATTCTAGTCTCCCATGCACCATCCCTAGGATCTTGCGGTATTTCTTCGAAGACAAAAAACACAAATGTAGAGCTACCTTGTTCGCAACTTAACATATGCTTAAAGAGTGCATTCCTTTCATCTTTATTTTTCACATCATACATATGTTGGTAAATTCTTCCGTTCAGCTTGTGTTCAGTCTTCCCTATGTAGAAAGCATCACAGCACATCTTTTACACAAGGCAATATAAATTACCCCCACTATTACAACTTGCATATGTACTAGCCTGTATATACCCGTTCCTACCATTAATAAAAATACTACTATTCACAATGAAGGGACTTTGGGTGCAGGTACCATATCTTTATGTTCCTACCCTTTCCTGACTTACTTATTACTCCTAATATTCTTATGTTCTAATTCTTTAATATTAGAACCCTTCTGAAAAACAACACTAAGTGGTTCTTTAAAAATCCTCTCTAAGTAAAAAGTTCTTAACTGTAATATCCTTTATAAACTTGGTGTTCATACTATATTGCGTAATAAAAGCTCCGTTAAAATTAAGTTTTATTCTCACATTCATTAGTACTTTTCCTAATAATTTTCAATAATTTATCTCTGCTATCTTCTGGTTTACCCTGTCTCAAAATGCATCTTTTTCCACTTATTTCCTCAATCACTCATTCACCATATTCACAGAATATGGTCTTTCTAAAAAACATATTCTTAACCTTCAAACACTCCTCTTTAAAATCTTTTTCTTCTGAAGTTATTCTACATACCCTAACAATATGCCCTCTAACTATACTTGCTGTTTATTATGGGTGGGCATTAGTAAAATATAAATAAGAATGTGTAAAAGTGTGCTTCTGGTACACTTTGAATTTAAATTTTAAGCCATCGTTTACCTTAAAAATGGAAGCATCCAAATAATTCATATAATCTTTAGAAGTGAATTTCAAGAAATTAGTGGCGTTCGTATATTGATTAAGCCATGGTGGTGAAGCGGTAGCATTGTTGCCTCACAGACATGCATAGAATGGGCGTGCCTTCGTTGAAGGTCGGGCGTCGAGCTGGCACCCATAAAAAATCTACTGCTAATCATTAGCGGACCAGAGTTCCGCTGTGGCAACCCCTAACCGGGAAAAGCTGAAAGAAGAACTAGTGGAGTTCAAATATTGCAAGAATTCCATTAACTTTTCTTCTGTGCCTACCAAGAAGATAAAATATCATCCAGGTAGTGCTTGTATAAATTCCAATATTGTGAATAAATAAAATAAAGAATAAACTTCTGTTCCCAAACTCCTAATGCAATATTAGCAGATGTTGGAGCACAACAAGCTCCCATTGCTACCCCACTTTGTCTTTTAAAATTCCATTTTGCTCAGTCCACGTTTGTTTTAATTTAACATCCAAAGATTTGGTTAATGGAAAAGGTTTTGAACCACTGGCTGCCACTACAGGCCTAAATGGGGGACTGAAAATGCTATTTTGGGGATGCTAAATAGGGATGGAATCATACTTATGTATCTGTAAAACTTTGTAAGTGTCCATATCTATCATGATTTAGACAGGATTTTTAAAGAACTACTTAGTGTATATATATATATATATATATATATATATATATATATATATATATATATATATATATATAGCAAACCCCAAAAAAGACGACTGCACGGTCTACCAAAGGTGCACGGAAAACAAGAAACAAATTCCCAAAAGCCATTTCCAGCACTCAAACACAGGAGACATAGGCAGCACAGGAATCCAAGCCCAAAGCTTTAATGTGTTACACGATTGCCCCAGTTCTCCATAAAACTTTTTAAATCCACGTTTTCCGCCATGTTGAATCGCGTATATAGCCTTCGCTTCACCCTGTAGATCTCCTTATTTCACCCAAGTTTTTTGGGGTTTGCTGAGTATACAGGACTGCTGGTTTATCCAGGGTTTACAATCGAGAGTTTCTCTGGTATTGTATACTATTCACTTGGGTGAAATAAGGAGACCTACAGGGTGAAGCAAAGGCTATAGACGCGATTCAACATGGCGGAAAACGTGGATCTAAAAAGTTTTATGGAGAACTGGGGCAATCGTGTAACACATTAAAGCTTTGGGCTTGGATTCCTGTGCTGTCCATGTCTCCTGTGTTCGAGTGCTGGAAATGGTTTTTGGGTGTATATACATACATACATACACACACACACACACACACACACACACACATACATTTATACATATATATACATACACACATATATACATATACACACATATATACACATATATATATATATATATATATATATATATATATATATATATATATATACACACACACACACACACACACACACACACACGTGTACGTATATCTATATATCTATATATCTATATAATGTATACACACACCTGTACTGTTGTCCACATGCATGATTTGGCAAGAAGAGGAGAGAGGTGAAGGAGTACAGGCAGGATGGAGTGGGTAGAGAAGACTGTCAGGAGTGATTTGTGACAGACGAGTACCAGTAAGAGTGAGAGTGAAAGGGAAGGTCTACAAGAGGGTAGTGAGTCAAGCTATGTTATATGGGTTGGACACAGTGGCACTGACAAAAGGCATGAGTCAGAGCTGGACGTGGCAGAGTTAAAGATGTTAAGATTTGCACAGGGTGTGACGAGGGTGGACAGGATTAGAAATAAGTATATTAGAGGGTCAGCCCAGGTTGGAAGGTTTGGAGAAAAAGTCATGGAGGCAAAATTACGTTGGTTTGGACATGTGCTGAGGAGGGATGCAGAGTATATTGGGAAAAAGATGCCAAGGACGAAGCTGCCAGGTAACAGGAAAAGAGGAAGGCCTAAGATAAAAGGTTCATGGATGTGGTGAGAGAGGACATGCAGGTGGTTGACGTGACAGAGCAAGATGCAGAGGACAGGAAGAAATGGAAACAGATGATCCGCTGTGGCGACCCCTAGCAGTCGAAAGGCTACATACATATATATATATATATATATATATATATATATATATATATATATACACACACATACATATACACACACATACATACACACACACACACAGACGTACACACACAAATATTTATATACACATACACACACACATACATATACATACATATATATATATATATATATATATATATATATATATATATATATATAATGTATAATATATAATATATGTGTGTGTGTCTTTCGGCTTTTCCCGGTTAGGGGTCGCCACAGCAGAACTCCGGTACGCTAATGACTGGCAGCTGATTTTTTTACATGCCGAGTTGCCTGCCCTGACTGACAACCTTCAACGAAGGTATGCCCATTCACGCATGTCTCCACACAGAAGACGCTCTAGCTAAGAATCCAACGGGACAACGTCTTGCTGTGAGGCGACAACGCTACCACAGCACCACCACCGTGATATATATATCACCGAAGCGAAAAATCTGGCAACAGCTACCATGCAGAGTTCAAAATAATTTGCGACTAACGCAACAGCAACTTTGCTTACTCAAGTTTAAGTAAAAAACACAGCTTTATTAGTGCACTCAGTCGGTTAGTGCTTTCACATTATAGCTTCATCAGACCATCTAATAAACTGAGTACCAAGATGTCTTCAAATACAGAGATATTCAATTCGCAAAAAACTTACGTGCTGACACAGGGAGAGGACTAAATGAAAGGGTTTCTTTGAAGCCATTTCTTCGAACTAAGAGTCTTAAAGTTAGATAGATATTAGTATATAGGAGATATATGTAGGCTGTCCTTGCTATATATTATTATATACAATGCATGAAAGAATATCTTAGAAGCAACTGGCTTGGCCTCTGTAGCCCCCCTGGATAACTCCTCTCCCCTACTATTTTTCCTTTCCTCTCCTTTCCAACTCTTTTGTTATTTTTTCAATATTACAATTGTATTTTTCCCCTCACTGCTTAATGCACTGAAATGTTCAGCTTCCAAAATTTCAATGCATTTACATTCGAAATCACTGTATATACACGCCTCATTAGTAAGTCTGCTAATTGCCTGTTTCAGTCTTCTGTTTTACTTGGTAATCTAGATCCTTGTGATTTACATTTATAATTTTGTAGAAATAATGCAAGAATTTTACCTGTCATATCTGTATTGCATACTTTGCACTGTATTATGTCTTTCTGATGTAATTTCTGTATTGTTCTGTCTTGTTTATGTGGAGCTTTTCTCTGTGTCTCCAATGAAAACGGGCTACCACCCCAGTCGGATACTGCCCGGTACACAAATGTAAAATAAATTATTACAACATAAGAATATCCAGACTAATAAAGTAAATCAGAATAGGGTTGGAACATATAGATGCGGTACCTGCACCCAATGCCCCTTCATTGTGAACAATAGTTATATTTTTGTTAATAGTAGGAACAGGTATATAAAGGCTAGTACATATGTGAACTGTAATAGTGGGGGGGGGGTTAGTTTATATTGCCCTATGGGAAGACAGACTGCTGGCTGAAGAGACGAACGTACAAACATATGTATGATGTAAAAAATGATGATGAAAGGAATCCACTGTTTAAGCATATGTTAATGTGCGAACAAGCTAGCTATACTTTTTGTCTTAGAAAAGATATCAGAAGATCCTAGGGGTGGTACATCGGAGACTAGACTAGAATACAAGGAAGCCTTATAGCAAATGTATAAGCTAACAGACCCCCAGAATTAAACAGTAACTTTTCCTTAGCTCTTATTTTAAGGTTATAATTCAAACAGCAGATATCCTTAGCATATGGGAGAAGTAGAGATTTTTATCTATATATTACTTTGGAAAGAAGAAATTAGATTGGATGTGCCTTCTTTATTGCATTTATGACATTTTAGTTATTTAAGTTAGTGTTAACATGTTTAGTAATTGCTAGGATAGTATTAGTTTTAGGACACTAGATGGCAGTGTCTTGATACATTTACCTAGGAAGGTGATCGATAGTTTTTACTTTCTATTCATAGCTGGAAGTTTTTTTTTTTTTTTTTTTAATAAAAAAAGTGAAATCCCATTTTTCAAGTTTCAACATATTCTCTTACCGTATATAATAGATTTTCTCTCTTTGAATTATGGACTCTTTGGAATGGATGGCTTCTGTTATTATTCTTATTTCGTGTATATATACATATACAATTTCTATATATTTTGATATGTATTTGTACACTTATTTTGCACACTTTTGAGGGAATAACATTTAATGGGGAATTTAAGTATTTACTGTACAGTAAATATCAGGTTGAATGGTATGAAAAGTATATTTATTACTATATGGACTGTGGGAAGTGTTACAAAAAATGTGCTTTTACACAGTTTGTGAAGTAGGAAGAATATGGTTTTAATATTTTAATTGAATAATTGGGCCATTACACTTCTGGAGAATATAAAAGCTTGTGAGCACTGCTATTTGATCTGATGAAGGCCTTGTACGGATGGATGAAAACGCTGTGAGCAAGGTAATGATTTTATGAGTGTTGGATTCGTTTTTGTTATTTTACTTGGTTAATAAAAGTTTGGAAGACATTAGTTGTGGTCGCTGGTTGCTCAGTGCCGTGTTAGTTGGTTTATTAAAAAGAAATAAAAAATTAGTCAGACTTGGCAGCCCATCTTTGCATTCCATTAATTACGGATTAGTTACAGGGAACCTCATTTTGATCTTTCAGTGCATGCAAAGTTATTTGTTTGGGGCTGCCACAGGCTTTTTAAATAATCCTTTGGTCATCAGAGGAATAAACAAGTTTGTAGAGATCAAGATGGCAAGATCAAAGTTATTAAGCAAGACCTTTCATCGGAACTGGTACATGTAGAATGCTTTACCTATCAGAATTAGGAAAAAAATAACTGGCAGGTTTTTAGGAAAGTTTGGATATCTGATTTTGTGCTGGACTGTTAAGACCATCATCCATCTTGATAGGTGGCAAATTCTTTGCATGCCTTATATAACATTGAGTTTGCAAATTAAATAACATATTAAAAGTGACATTAAAGTACTCAACGTTAGAAGGGCCCGAAAAACACACAGAATTGTCAGGTGGCAAACTATAAAGTTTGGGTTGAAGTACTGAGAATAAAGTAACTTCAACGAAGTGTTTGCTGCATTTTATAATTTTAAATTTTCACAAATTTATTTATACTTTTCAGTTTGACAACACTTGTATGTCAAATGTAAACTATTTAACTACTCTGGGCCCTCAGTATTCGCCTTCACTAAGCCAGTTCACAAATTTCCTTAAACTTTAATCCAGAGAGGCTTCTTTACTGTACCTACCCCTGTGAAACAGATAGCAAAACTTAACATTCATGTTGCACTTCACAGCAACCATATCAGCGAAATATTTTCCATCAATTCCGTTCACTGCTGGTGGTCGAGGTGGGGGCACTCAGACTCTTTCTAGAATCCACTTACAGGGGGTGCCAATCACCCTTACTGATGTCACTAATGGAAAGTTCAGTTTGCAGATATGGCTGACTGGATATATGTGATGAAGCACAAGCACTACTTCCTAAAAGTTAAGTAACTGATGCAACCATTCCATTCTAAATATGGTTTAGGTGGGGGACAAGTGCTGTAAAATTATGCAGACTCACATAACTCTACATCACACACTGTTACCATCGATGATATTATCTGTTAGTATAATCTTAGAGTCAATGATATTTTGGAAATCATACAGAAAATTCTACAGTGTTTGTGGTATATAATTTGACCAACTAAAAGGATTGGTTTCATAAAGAATAGAAACAAACAATGAGAAAACTCAAAAGTTCCTTCATCTTGTTTTCTTAACTGTGTGTTCTGGGTGAGAGCTGTGGTGGAAGTAAACCAAGCAGGAAAGACTATACTTCCATAGCCCAAGCAACAAAGTAACAAGCCTTCAACTCAACCCGAGGGATTTCCATATGTTCCCAAGCAAGCTGAAAGATACAAGCCCTCCAATGTGTCCTGGGATCAGCCCCATGGTTCCCTTCCAGAAGGCTGTGCCTTGTACAGCTCCTGAGACAGACATCCACAGGGCACCCTCACTAGGTGTCCAAACACATCAGCTGAATCCTCTGTGCACAAAAGACCATGGCTGCATTCCAAGACCATTCTAGACAGCAGAGCTCCTCAGTCTAAGGCAAGGAGTACTGCTATGCTGTGAATTCCTAGACTCTGCTGCTTGTATCCAAAATTGTATCTATAAGATACTGTCTTGACACATGAGTATAGGGACACAAAATGCCAAGTAAATTCACAACGCTGTCCTAGGACTCGGTTCTCATTTCACAGTCTGGTACAGCACATTCAGTACTGGTGACACTACATCCAATCTCTCCTAGTCACTTTCACTTGTAAACAAATCCAAGATGCATAAACTTCGTCACCTGGGATATCCATTTCCCCAATTCCCAGCAGAGGGCACTCCAATCCATTGTATTCCTGGATAGAACCCAGAACTTGGATTTGGAGGACTTGCAAGGGCTTTTGCTCAGTTGGACTATCTTTAACAAAACGTCAACCAAAACAAACTAAACCAAACTCAGCCCGGCCCAACCCCAACCCAAACCAAATTACTCCAGTGAATACTGCAGTTCAGTTACTGGAAGCCAAGAAACAACCAACATCTGCAAACAGCAGAGAGGCAGCTCAAGGATCCTCAACCCTGATGCTACCAGACCTTGGCCACACCTGGATATTTTATGCATGAAAACAAAGGTGACAAGACAATACTGCTGGACTCATGACCATCCTGAATGCATCAGATTTAAAATGTTAAGAATATAGACACAGCTCTTTCTCCATCAGTACAGGTACTAAACGGAATTCATCAGCTGCCCTGGGAACTTACATTGCTGTAGAAATTTGCTATTATTCTGAGATCTAAAGTCATTCCCCAGTTCTATAAAACACAAATGTAAACTTAACCAGAATTCCCATGACCTCTCCAATATCGGTGCAAAAACAAAGTTGATCTACTGTTCCATGGCCAGGACACAATTCACACTACTCCTCCAGACTCATACGGTTGAGAACTGAATGAAATCAGTACCTTGGCACACTTTTCCAAGGAGTCCAAGGAATGCTGTCCCTATGTTTGAATGTGCTTTTCCATCCTGTTTCTGAAAACAGACTTGTTATAATAAATATTTTACATCTAGATATATATTCATTTAGACACTGTATATGACTATCTCTATTTGTAGTTATGTTTTTTGATGCATCTATCTTGCTAGTTTATAAGTTGTCTTGCATTGTTATTTGCATGTATATTAAGGTTTTATAATATGACTATCACATGCACACTTATGTATTATGTATTGTATATACTATACTTTTATACTTGATACTTGCTTATAATATGTTCTATATTATGGAATTTTAATTTAATTTTAATTTTAATTCTTTACATATTTACTATATGTTCATTTTAAGTTTGTGTTGTTGATGTTTTTGATGTATATATATATATTTTTTTTCTTTGTTTGTCTTATGGCTGTTCTGCTGAAAAGTTGGTTGATTAATTAACATGATATTTAAAGCACATGGCTATTGTGCTTCCTGTTTGTGATCTGAAGAAGGCTTACTTTAAAGTAGCTAGATCTTCATCTGTTCATCTGTGCAATTTGTCACTAGAACTTCACTAAAGGCATCCTGAAGTTTTTCTCCATGGTTTCAAACTCTTCACACAGCTAGGCCTAAATGTCAGCAAAGGCTCCTGGCTTAGCTGTACTTGTTAGTTCTGAAGATCCCCCAGTACTTGAAGGAAGGCCTCTTTTAGCCCGGTAAGTTACCCTCACCCCTGATGTCCACAAGGAATGCAACTACCATGACAAGTGCCATGCATATTTTAGCTACAGTTTCTTGATGCCACGCTACTCAAGCTTAAAATGAGGGCTCATTAAGACAACAAATCCTTACCTTCCCCGGGTGTAGAAGAGAAGCTCTTTTGGGGGGGGGGTTGAATTGGTCATTCAAAGCACAGGCTTGACATTTCCAAGCACCCCTACTACATGCTTGGGATATGTGGGTCTGTGTAGCAGCTACTCTAATGCAAATCACCACCAAATAGTGATCAGTTCCTCTCAGTCTCGGTGCTTAGGGCATATGACCACAAATGTAAAAGAAGGACTACAAAGCCAGTCACTGCCTTTTACTCCACTGTCCACAAAAAAGGTTTACCAAACCGAGAGGAGTTATCCAAATCAAACAAGATAAAGCGCTAAAACTGTGCCAGAAATTGTACTTCAATCCATAAAACAAAAAACACAGTTAAGTGCTCTCTCTATAGACAGACTGTACTTCCAATAACTCCAAGCAGCATTTACAGTCAAACTATTAACAGTGTTACTTGTTTCAGTAAGCCAATGCCCTTCTTTTGAATAAAAAAAATACATACATACACAAATACACTTTTCTAGGTTATTCAAATCAGGGAAATGTCAATCATAGTTTTAAATGACTAGAATTGTTGGACTGGATGGAATATTATAATGAAGCAGTTTTCCCATGAACATGCACTTAATTTTCCCCATGAACTACAAAATCGAAGATGTCATCTTTACATTCTAATTAACATTTGAAATAGCAGTTTTGTCACTGTGCCATCAGATCTAACTGGAAATATTTTCAGAGTTTTCACTCACTGGACCAAGTGATTAGAGCAAGGCCACATTTTGTACATTACAGAGAAAAGAATTAAGATTTATTTTTGGTGAACCTTTCAAACTCACAGCTAGTAAACTGAGAATGTTTGTCTTTTCGGCTTTTCCTGGTTAGGGGTCGCCACAGCGGAACTCCGGTCCGCTAATGATTGACAGTAGATTTTTTTATGGTGCAGAGTTAGCAGCCCAACATCCAACCTTCAGCGAAGGCACACCCATTCATACGTCTTTCGGAGGCCACTCGACCGCGGGGAGGACATGCAGACTCCACACAGAAGGTGCTACCCCGAGAATCGAACAGGGGAACCTCTTGCTGTGAGGAAACAACGCTACTGCTGTACCACTGCGGCTAACTAATAAACTGGGAATAAGGTTAAGAAATTGCAACCAGTGTCAGTATTTATAAGCAGGAATGCATCGGCAGCGATTATAAAGGCAATATTTACCCGGTTTACTCCCCTATGCAGATAATACAATTTGCATTCCTTTATGCAACAAATGTACTGCATTTTACATTGGATGCATGAAGTGGTAGGTTACTTGCTCAGATACTAGTCAAAACAAGTTAGACTGTGTAATAAAGAAGAAGGCGGCTTGATTAAGATATGGCCTTTTGCAGTTTTCTTACATATCTAGTGCAAGATCCTGGCAAAACCACATTTACCATGTTGAACTGTAGTTTAAAAATTGCAGGTTGTCATAATTAAAACTTGGCAAAATTCATTACAAGAATCATTTAATAACTACATAAAGTAGAAAAATAGCTCTATCTTATCTTGAAGATCAGGATTTGAAACTGGTCATTTCTAAACTGACAAGAGGGACCAGCATATTGGAAATAATCTGTGAAATATAAAGAGGAAGCAGATAATGAATTGTATTCCGCTCTACAGATACCAAGCGCCTGGTCATCCAGGCTAGCAAAAAATTCACAGTTTTTACAAAGATAAAAAATGCAAAAGTCTCCATTTGCCGACTACAAATTATGATTATAGGAAGGCCTGCAAACATTTTAAACACTAGAAATGGAAACCTCAGATGAACTGGAGAATGTATACATGAGAAATCTTAAAATACATATTTTACTAGATTTAGAAAACTGACTAGTTCAAGAATGGAAAACTTGTAAACCTAATTTGACAAGGAAAAAAAAAAAAGGTGTGCACCATTGGCCAAAGAAAACAAAATAGGGGTTAGGAGAGATATAAAGCTTGAACTGGACGTGGCTACAGATGCTAAAATCATCATGTGAAATATGTTTTCATGCAACTTTGGTTTGCCATGCAAACCAACTTTGACGTTTTAAATAATTAATAAAAATACCCTTTAAAACACCCAATGAATCTTGAAGTGCTGTAAAAATATCTGCCCATAGGCCTGTATTAATTACGTGACAGAGGGATGTAGTTATACAAGTGCATGTGTGTGTCCGCGTAGGGGTGGTGTTGGCAGCCAAACTCTGAACCAGTTAGTTGGCAAAAGACTTAGAAATGACATTACTGGCAACAAAGTAATTTAGCCGTTTTGCAAATCAATTACATAACTGCCAACTTGAAGTAGTTAACAGCATGGCAATTGGTTAATTGATTTATAAAAGTGCTCTCAATCTACCAGTTGTCTATTTAGTGACAATTCACACATTTATACACGTATGCTGAGTATATTGGGAAAAAGATGCTAAGGATGAAGCTACCAGGTAACAGGAAAAGAAGAAGGCCTACGGTAAGGTTTATGGATGTGGTGAGACAGGACATGCAGGTGATTGGTGTGACAGAGCAAGATGCAGAGGACAGGAAGAAATGGAAACGGGTGATCCACTGTGGCGACCGTAATGGGAACAGCCGAAAGAAGATGACACATTAACCAGCAACCACATGATAATGAATGCAATTTTCTTTGCTAGAGCTTCCATTGTCAGTGGGAATTTTAAAAAGTATTTTTTTTATTTGCTAATTAAGAATATTTGATTTACATAAGAGTTCTCACACACAAACAGATGCACAAGAGGAGTTACGTTGCACTAAGACATTTTCTATTAGATCCTTAAAAGATAAAGAAAAAAAAAAAAAAAAAAACTAATGGCAGCCAAACGAAAATCACATCAGAAAAGTCAACACCTTCAGCTTACAGGAGAGAATAATATCTACAACACCATGGACAAGTCAATAATCTTGATAATCATACGAGGAAATATTTGGTGTTGCAGTTGATGAACGTGAATGCATACAGTCTGTTTTCTAGTGAATAATTCAAAGTGCAAGTCAGCCGTTGGTTATGATCACAGCATAATAAAAGCATCATAATGGAACATCTAGGGATGGAAAATCTTAAGACCGTGTTCAGATTCTTACTGATGTTATTTAACACTTTTATGTAATGCAAAACACATTATCTTGAACTAGAAGCTTAACTTCAGCTCTGCTCTAGACTAAAGTAAACTTAGAAAAATGAGGAACTAGTCTATTTTATAATGATAAACTAATAGAAAAATAGATTAGACAAGCATGACGCATGCCAAGGAGAAGAAATGTATTATTGCATACATGTGATATGGACACATCAACTAGTAACTGTAACCAAAACTGCAAAGATAATCGGTGCTATGGACTTTGGTTTGCATACTGTTGTGGTCTATATGAATTTCTCAATTATCTCTGAAACAGTAGACCACTGCCTCCTTTGATGCCTAGACTAGGAACTAGCTATAGAGATCGAACGTTTACAAACTGAGTGGAAGGTCACAATCTAAGATAAATCTGGGATCAGTTTTGTTAATACTGGACCATCTTGTTAAAAGGATACAAACGTGAACAAGTCAGTTTTATCCTACCCAAATCACACAGCATAAATATACCTACTGTGTCTGGTGCAGATGACTCATTTCAAGCAACACACACATTAGTTTATCATCTCTGAAAAGGAATAAAAATATTAATACAAGCAAGACCTAATTTATGTCAATATATACTGCACTTCTGCAAGGCATAAGCTGCCACACAGAAGTTTCCTAAGAGCAGTAATTACTAAGAATGCATTAAAAAATAGGGTGTATCCAAATAATAATGAAAAGAGGAACTAGCATGGAAATATAAATGATCAATAAAGACTTAAGAAGCCTCAACTGTTTTATTGTACTACTGAAAGCTGAGGGGTGACTTCAGAGTGTATAAAGTCACATAAAACTAATTTATGCTTGAATGCCTTAGTTTAACAAAAAAACATAGGTATGAAGATCTATGACTAAGAGTAGGAGCTCGAGAATTAAAACATGGTTCTCAGACATCCAGCTTTTAGGAAACTCCCTATATGAAGGCGAAGTAGCAATTTTAAAGGTGGAATGAGACAAATTTTACAGAAATCAATAAAAGGGCACTTTAAGCAGATAACATGGATAATGTCTTTGTCAGTATTTGATGTGATGTGAGGAAGCAGTACTAAAATCTGACCCTGTGGTTAACAAGCACAAAGTACAGAAATATTCAGGAGTTATTTGTCTTCCAAAAGTTCAACTACCTGTTCAATCTGATGGAGATGAAATGCTCTCCATAACAAAAAAAAAAAAAAAAAAAATTATATATATATATATATATATATATATATATATATATATATATATATATAAATAAAATAAATGTTGTCTCTGCAATCCAGCACTGTCAGTAACCATGAAAATTACAGGTAAACTGACTGCCTGAACACCAGAATCACAACTACAAAAGGAAACTTAGTAGACAAATGGCTTTCATAAAAAGTGAGAGTAAGTGATGCAGCTGCATGCCAAGATTCTTTACACAGAAGCCACACACCACCACATTAGTAAAACAATCAACAAGCCTTGCACTGGCCTTTTTAGGGAAAATACATACATCAAAATATATTGGTTTCCCTGCTGCAGTAACCACTCCCAAAAATAATTTAATATACCTGTAATTTACTCCATCAGCCTAACGTTAATGGGCCTTACTGCAGGAAGAATTCAGCAGTGGTGACTGGTCACTTTAAAGCAAGGGGAACTGTAGGAAGTAACGAGATGGGCAGGGACATCTTAAGTTCATATGTGGTTACTTGGCTAGCAGTCCTACAGCCCTTACAAGCCTAGCCATGTTAATTCCAAGTTGCCCTATCTGTCCTGAAGTGAATATATTTTGCAGAGCTAGTCTATGGTCAACACAGACTCCCCCTGTCCATGAGGGTCATTGGTGCCATCCCTGGGTCAAATTTGCCATCTCCCATCCATTTATCTAGGTTGCACATGGATAGGGTCAGTGAGAAGCTCCGCTTCATGTGGCTTGGAAGTTTGTTCCAGGGAAGCAATTCTCTGGGAGACTCTCTCTCCAGCATATTCTGATAATGTCACAGGCTACATTTAGATCCTTAGAGTGAGCTACTCTTGTGCAATTAGATTTATTTATATGAAGAATATCTATCCAGTTAGGGCCACACTCTGCCCTGTAAGCCAGGCCTTTTCTCAGCAGCCTATACAATACAGACTACAGTGACAGTGCTTTTAGTCTATCTACATGCGTCCTGGTTTGGAGGTCCTGTATTTTCTTGGCGAGGAACCCCTTTGGTCTCTCCAGCTGCTGCAGGTGTCTGTTGATGTACAAGCAAAAGGGAACATTGTACTCTGTTGGCGGTCCGATGAAGGTGGACTACAGTGGGGCTATAACATTCTTGGACCTGGATGCGATGCCCTAACTTATGGGGGTATGAAATGTAGAATGCTTTTCTTACCACAGAGAAATCTTGGTGGTCGAAGTTCAGATTGCTATCTACCTGTGTGTTCTCAGGTCACTCATCACTGGGTTGAAACTTAGACGGGTTCTGTCAGTACTGTAGTTAAACAGGAATTCTATTTTGCCAAAGGGTATAATAATGCACTTTGTGTTTAGTTTTAGACCATGGCTTTGGGATCAGTCATCTGTCTGTGTTAGCTCTTCCTGTAATATGTTAACATCATTGGGGGACTCAATAACTACAGCCAATTTGCAAATCAGCGAACTTTGCAAGTCAAAGATGGTCTAATTTAGCCTGGACTTCCAAGAAGTAGATTCTGAACATTAAAGGACCTGGCACAGAACCTTGTAGTACATTACCAGTGATTGGGATCACCAACTGACGGTGTGTGTTGCATCAGCGAGCCAACGGGCTACCCATATAGTGATGCAAGGGTTAATCCCCAAGAGAGTTTCCAAGAATACCAGAGTGGGAGATTGCATCAAAAGCCCTGGCCAGGTCAAGATAGACAGTATGCATCCCTTTGTGCAAGGGGATTACTGTTGCTGTTCTCCATTCTGCTGGAACAAAGCCAGTTCTCCGGCTATAGTTAAAGACAGTGCTAAGTGGGCCTGCTAGGTCCTGTTTTAGATTGCTTAATAAGCATCCTTGGATGCTATCTGTCCCACTGAGGCTGTGTTTTTGGCCTTGGAGAGCCCAGACAAAACCTAATCTCTAGGGATACCTGGCCAAGGACTGGTGTTGGATATGCTTTGGGGTAAAGCCAGTGCAGCTGGGGGGGGGGGGTGAAGTCTGCCCCAAATCTGTCAACTAGCAGGTTGGCAATTTCCTCCAGTGCAGTATGAGTGGTACCATCTATTACCAGTTCCTCAAAGCTGGCCATTACTTTTTGGGTTTCGGATGCAATTAAAGAATGCCTTAAAACTATCTTTAGCTAGGGATGCTACTTTAGCCTCATACTTAGTAGCTTTATAGGATTTCATGAGAGTTTTGATTTGCTTGTTCAAGCTGGGGGGGGGGGGATTCTTCCCTCTGTTGAGTCAGTTTCCTCTTATTCTTAGACATCAGTTTCTTCCAGTTATTACATAAAACTTATACTTGAAGGTCCACCAGGGTGGCTTTTTTTCTTCTGGGAGGACCTGGTTTTGATCCAGTTAAGTACAGAGTCTACACAGCTGCTTAAGTGCTTTTAAGAATATCTGAGTACACCTCTGCATAGGAGTCATTGTGGCCTGAGTGTGGGGGGGTATAAAACTGACCACCAAGTGATGCTATAAACAGAAGTGAGCTCCTGTGGGGGTGTCACGTCCAATAGTTACTTCGAACTACACAGTTTTATGGTCAGACCCTACCAGGGAAGGAATCACACACGGGGGGGCTGCAGTGCAGTGACTCCCCATGTTGCAGAGTACTATGTATAGGACATTTCAGCCCTCTGGGCCAAATGTGTTTATGCTCATAGGTGTCACCCAGTTGATGGAAGAATAGTTGAAAATTACCCATGCCTAAGGTGTTAGGCTGTATGGAGGGTGATTCCAAGTCCATGTAGGTGGTGTGCTTTCCCTGGTTCATAGCAGGGGAACCTATAACTAGCAATGATGTTGCAGGGTATTTTGCCTAGAGTTAATTGGACATGAAGTATTTTGAGAAATTCATGCTTTTTGACCAGTCTTGAGGTTTACTTGGCTTTAATGAAAATGGATACCGCTCCACCTTTGGTAATTTCACACTCATTTAGAGGTCTAAACATGTGGAAGGCATTGTAGCCTTGAATAGTTAAGGTGCTCTCAGAGGTCTTATTTATTTATTTCCAGTTTGATGACTGGGGAGGTCCACTGGGCTCAGACAGCCCATTTTCAGTGGAGGCCCGGGGAGAAAAGCTTCATAATATGAAGTACAATACACAGTGGAAACATAAAACAACTAAGCAAATTTTACATACAAAATAGCAAACACTGAACAAAAGTTAAACAGCAGCTTGGAGAAGGATGTAAAGCATATTTACATGTTTAGTGGCTGAGAACAGTAGTACAAGGTTAAATTAATACAGAGGTTTAAATCCTCTGAGTGCTATAGTGGTAGCATTAGCATGAAGGTGGTAGCATTAGCATGAAGGCAGTACATAGGGTTAATCAATAGTGTGTACAGAAGAACAAACTGTGTGTTATAAAGTATTTATTTATTAAGCAGGCTAGGTAGGTGGAGTGCAATTGCATTTCCATTTTTGGGAGAGGTAAGAATGCAGCTGGGTTTTGAAGTGTTGAGTTCTCAGAAATTATTAGAGATGGAGGGAGAGAATTCCATTTTTTGGTTTCGGAAAAGGATAGGAGAAGCTGACCAGCAGGACGTTTTGGTTTATAAACTGAGATTAGATTTTGGTGGGTAGATCTTAGAGTTCTGTTTGGGGTGTATAATGTTAAGAGGTTTGTTAGTGCTGGGCATATAGTCGGTTTGAAAATAAGCTTGCGAGTGGTGATGAGTTGGAGGTAGTCAAGGAAGTTTGGGAGTTCTAGCCATTGCAGCTGGTGGAGAGGTTTACAGTGGTGAGGAATATTTGGAAGTGGTGGCAAACTTTGAGATTTTATTGTAACAGGATTCTAGTTTTAGAAGAGATGGTGGAAGACTAGGTTGGTTAGTACCATACATTAGTGAAGGTAGTGACGAGGGTCTGTCTTGTTGAGGGTGAGAGAAAGTGGGAGTTTCTGTACATCATGCCAAGTTTCCGATGGGTTCTTTATATTTAGCTGAATATGGGTATCGAATTTTAGGTGTTAGTCAATAGTAACTCCAAAAAGTTTAGCAAAAGGAACAACTTCTATAGTGGAGTTGGCAAGGCTTGTAATCGGTTTTGTCTAGGTGGATAGATTTTGAGGGAGAGAATAGAAGGATCGATTTGTTGGCATTCAAAGAGGTGATTTTGGAGCATCCAATTCTCAGTAGTTGAGAAGGCAGTTTGAGTTTTTGTTTAGAGCTCAGGATGTTTGATGCAGAGCAAACTAAAGTGGAGTCATCTGCATATTGTACTATTAGTGTTAGGAATGGCTGCATGGAAATCATTAATGAAGGTACTGAAGAGCATAGGGCCAAGAATGGATCCCTGAGGTACCCCGGTTGGGGTGGGAAGGAAGGCTGAGGTGCCAGTCTTCAATTTTACTAATCTTGAGCCATGTCTCGGAGACTGCCACAGACATCAGCATCTTCCAAGGTGAAATGTGTTTCCAGAGAGTGCAGCTTCATGTTACATTTCTACCATGAAGCAGCAAAACCCTGAACTTGCCTCTAGTGGATTGTTACTTTGGAAATTTTGTTGTTTTGACATTGCCTTTGCTAGTATCTGAAAGCCTAGAAGGGATAGGTGCAGACTAGAAGGGATAGGTGCAGACCATCTATCCAGGCTGACAGACATTATATTCTCTTGGACTGACACCAGAAGCAAAGTTAACTGCTGAAGTCTGGAATGGCAGTGACTACATTATAGCCAATCTAACTGTCAGCATTGATAGAATCAGAGTTGCCAAGTTGTTAAAACTGCAACTTACAAACCAAAGCTCTTTTCTCTGTAGCTAGAGAAGGAACAGTAACAGATCTGCCCTAATTTCAGGAGCCATGCTAGTGTTAATTCACTAGGTTAACTGGAATGAGATTTATTTATTTTTTTCTTGATGAGCTGCACTTTGTGCTATAGCTCAACTTATTATACACGTTTGCAATTTTAATGTATAGAACTGGTCAAATACACTACTGCATATGCAGCAGTCTTCTGTTTCAGCAGTAGTTTTCCCACTCAAACTACATGCCAAAACAAGTCTGAGCAAGTGAAATTTCTAATATGGCTATAGTCACTGTGTACACCTCAGATGTCTGGGAATAAATAAAAAAAAAAGCCCCATAAAACTGCTATAGTAATTGTGGCAACAAAAATAGGGTAGTGGATTTGTAACATATGCCAGTACAGCTAGCTGGAATTTTGTAAATAATTATATGCCATGTGTATATCAAAACTAATTTGTACAAATGCTTGTGCTGAAAATGTATTGATGAGGTTTGTTTGTAAGATATTATCCCACAGTTTTGAATGGAGCCTGAGACGCAATGTCTTTGCTAGAGAATAGGTTGTAGCTTCTGTAGAAGAGTGGCATGGTTTTATAGATTTAGGACTCCCAGCAGCTGTATCACATCGGAGCAAAACTCTGTGTGTATAGTAACACTTATATGCTAAAACCCTGGCAGCTTCTAGTGATGGGGGATAGTGTGGGAAACAAGAGTCAGAGGACCAGATGTACGAGATGTCATTCTGTACAGAAATAATGTTTAAAGATTAGAGGAGACAGTCTCAGCAGCATTCTGTATTTGGTCTTGGATCTGACAAGGACCACTCACCCATCTTACCTTGCTCTATGCAGCAAGAAACAGTAATTCTGTTAGCGAGACTAGCTAAATACTGTTTTTCTATAAACGGTGTGAAACATTCCATCGGTGTTTCTAATATTTCCTGCAACCAACTCTGGTGTTTACTGTAAATGAATATTTATTATTTTCTTGTTATTATTAAATATACTTAACTTTTCATTGTGACATTGTTTTTTTTTTTTTTTACAGAAAAATTAAGATTTGAGAGTATTTGCAAATATTTATTTGGTGATAATTCTGGCCACTGAAAGCCTGGCTGTTTGGTCAACATTACCATTTGTATTAATATTAATTTCACTCAGTATAATTGGGTACCCTTGCAACAGCCTTAGGTAGCTGGCTTTGTACTGCTTGGTGGCAGTGATAACTTACAGTCTGAGTAGAATGGGGTATAGCAAGTAAACATCTGCCAGCCTTTTCCAGGTGTGTGTGTGCTACCTGGAGCAGGGACATGAAGCACGAGAGAGACCAAGACAGAGGACTTGCCTTGGGCACTCTGCTGAGGACTTAACTCTATTGCTGTACCAGTGGGAAGTCTTATTAGGGACCTGGAGGGAGGCAGATATAGAAACCCAGACCCTGGGCTGAGTGTGTTTCCGGAGTGCTCTTAAGGGAAATTGTACTCTATGCAGAGATGTCTGCATCTGGAAATAGTGAGTGCATCCATTTGTATCCCAAGTGAACACCCCTCTTCAGTTTTAGTGGTGAGGACTCCAGTTCCCTGATTACTGGCCTAGAGTGGGGAATGTCACAGTAATGAATTTCATATGGTTTCATTTAGAATTCACACTACTTGTAAAATGACAAGTCAGTAACCAATTAACTGTAGTGTAGAATGTGTGAGTGTTGTACCTTTAAGAAGCATTTCCAAAGACAGCACGTGCATATACATAGCAAGCATGTGCTAGCTTCACTGCCATTTTGACAGTGCAGCCAGAGTGTAAACATGTATCAGTGTGATAGATAAACTTACAAACAAACCAAGTTAAAGTTACTAGGTCTCAATCCTGAGGTGTCTGTACATAATAAAGCTGCCTGAACAAAACCAACAATTGTTCATCTGTTTTATCCTAACAGACAAGCGACAGTGTCAGAACCAGGATTCCAGAAACTGCTTTTCAGAGCTACGAGGTGCAGTTAACAGTAAAGGTAAATTAAGTGAACAGTGAGCAGAAAAAGGACCAGAAAAGAACTAAAGGTAATGAAAATTTGCATGAACAATTTTATTTTATAAAACGACAAAACGGAGCATTACAAGGGCACAGAGCGCATTAAGCAAAATGATCACGGAAACATTTATTAAGCAAACAAAAAGCAGAAAAAGCTTACTGATTAAATGAAATATTCAAAGTTAAGATATTTGATAAAACAATCAGAAAAGTACATAAGGGGTTCAGAGTTACCTTCGAAATGCAAAACGAGCATATTTAGAGTAAAATGAGCACAAGAGAGATTAAATGGGGAAAAACAAATATAATAAAGGGCAAAAAGGGCACACTGAGCATAAATAAAGCAAGATGACTGCATGTTTTTTGGCGAATTACTGTGTTTGGCATAAACTACTTTTTCGCATTAACCAAAGCTAATTTTATCGGAAGTATTTCAAAATGTGTCAAACTGTGTACAGTGTGTGTATTAATTCCGAAGAGTTTACTGTGTGCAAAGTGCAACAGTTTCAGGAAGTACAGTCAAAATATAGCCATTTTGAAAAGTTTCTTGTGCTGGGTGTGTCTACTCACAAAGGGCCAACATTACATAGTATTTCTTGCACTGTAGAGAGTTATTTAGCAAAGTACAGCTATTTTGGAAGTGTTTCAGTGTGCTGTGTACTACTTATTTGTAAACTGCAGTTACTTTAAACTGACAGAAGACGCTCAGAGTAAAAAACATTTTGCTCACACAGTGAAGTGATTTTGAAATGCACAAGAGGTCAAAGGCCAGGAGAATATTTTGCAGCTTATATTATTGGCTTGAGAAACAAGGCTAAAACGTGCAGGTTTGGTGATTTAAAAGAGGAGTTGATAAAGGACAGGCTTGTGTGTGGTATTAATAATGCTACTGTGAAAGATTTTGCTTCATGACAGTGACTTAACACTGAGTGAAGCTAGAGATTTGTCAGTTTAATTCATTTATTTATTTCAGTTTGGTAACTGGAGAAGTCCACTGGGTCAAGAAGTGCCCGTTTTCAGTGGGGGCCCGGGGAGAGAAGCTCCATTAACAATCACAGAAACATTAAGTAATACAAACATTTCCAGAGTGCTGGCAATATAGCATATTATACCATGACCCCCCCAAAACGTGCACGCTGATTGGCCAGCGTGCACATTGGAAAAAGGTCCGGTCGCCCGGACTTTTTTCCATTAGTATAACTCTACTTTTAAAACACTGTCTCGCTATGTTACATGGGTTTAACATAGCAAGACAGCTTTAAAATAAGCAACGGAGATCTCCGTTGCTTATTTTAAAGCTGGCTCGCTATGCTAAACCCATTTAACATAGCGAGACAGGTTTTAAAAAAAAAGCAACGGAGAAAGCAAGATCTCCGTTGCTTTTACTGCTATGTTAAATGGGTTTAACATAGCGAGACATTTAAAATAAGCAACGGACATCTCCGTTGCTTATTTTAAAACTGTCTCGCTATGTTAAACCCATTTAACATAGCGAAAACAGTAAAAAAGCGGAGATCTTGCTTTCTCCGTTGCTTTTGCCCACAGCGCTGATGTACCGCGGATGCCAGACATCTGCGGAAGGGCAGTAAACAGGCATTATACTATGCCATTATTTAAGAAAAGGAATAGCTTCTTTCTTAAATAACGCCATGGTATAATAGCAATAACCCACTTCTGGGTTGTATCCCGGTTGCTTCAGTTTGGTCCCTCTGGGACCAAACCACGCCAACCGTAAGTAATCCAGCATTTCCAGAGAGCTGGCAATATAGCATATTACACTGGAGAACTAAATCCATGCAAATACTTTAAAAACAATTAAGTACAATGCTGACACCACAGTATATAATATCGGCATACTAAACACATGCAAATAGATCATTGTATTCCTTAATTGTGTTTATAATTGCCAGTCATTTTCAGAGTGCTGACAATACAGTGCATTACATAGTAATAAATCCATAAAGGAAGCAACAATGGCAGAGATACATAAAGCAGTGCAATTTTCAGAAGGTTGAAAAATATTGCGCAATACTCTGAGGATATAGTAAAGCAAGACAAGAAATGTAAGTAGATATATTAGACCAAGTTATAGGACCTATATAGGATTGGGTGGGGTAGATTGTACAGTAAAGGTTAACTGTAAATTGTAGTGGGGGGGGGGGTGTAGGTTTGAGATGTAGTTTCAGAGGAGAGAGAAGGGATTGGAGGGGGGGGGGGTTATGTTGGAACCCATGAAGTTCCAGAAAGGCACACAAGTATGCTTGCAAGTAATAACAGCATGGTTTCAGCAGGCTCCAGAGAAAATATAGACAGCATGCGGCTAGCAGAAACAGGCCTAAGCACATGGCAGCTGCAGCCCCTGTAGGTGTGGCAGGGAAACCACGTAGTATTCCAGCAAGTTCTAAGACTAGTTCAGTTAAAGGAGCATGCTCAGTGCAGTACAAGGGTGAGTCAGCAAAAGTCAAGCTTTACTGTTAACTTTTGCAATTGTGGTGCCAACCAGGAGTCTGAGAGAGAAGTGCTTAGCATTTTGTCAGCAATGCCAAGTGTAAAAAATGGAAACATTTTCAAAAGTTTTCCAAAATCAAGTAAACCTCAGTTAAAAAGAAGTGTCATTCGAAAAAGCAAGTTGATCATATAGAAAGCCTCAGCTCAAATTTCTGTGAATGGTGTGTCAGTAATTGGTGAAAAGATTAATGCTGTAGATTTACTGGCAAGAAATTAAGTGTTTTGTACTGTCTTGATCCATGGTAAACCCACAGAGCTCAAAGTAGACACTGGTTCAAGGTGTAATGTTATGTCGGCAGAAACATTTGCTAAAGTGAGAGCAACATGTGGCTAGTTGTGTGAAACTTGCTGCTTATGGAGGTGAAGAAATTCAAACCAAAGGCTCAGTAGTGCTTTCATGTTATTTGGCTGGGAATAGTTACAGTTTGCTATTCTATGTAGTCCGAAGACCTGTGCAGTCATTATTGGGTCTCGTAGACAGTTTTGAGAATGAAACTGCTTTCTTTTACCAAAAAAGTTCATCATATAAGCACATGTCCCACTTCTAGTTTCACTGATACTATTTTCTCAGTGTACACGGATGCCTTTGATGACAAACTAGGCAAACTTCCAGTTGGGTATTCCATGAAGTTAGACTCAGAGGTCAGTCCAGTGGTCGGACTAGCAAGAAGAGTTCTGATAGCTATGCAGAACAAAAAGTCAAAGCACAGTTGGATAAAATGGTGCAGCAAGGTGGAATTTGTACAGTTACAGAACCTACTGAATGGGTTCAGTTCATGGTAGCAGCTAACAAAAAAGGCTCAGATGAAATCAGAATATGCACTGACCAAAGCATATCATCCTATGTGAACAGTCAAGGAAGTCGCAGCCTTAACACCGAATGCCACTGACTTTTCTGTCTTGGATGCAAAGAGTTCATTTTTGCAAGTGATGCTTGATCGCAAATCTTCACTACAGACTACATGCAGTACCCCATTTGGCAGACACAGATTCCTCAGGATGCCTTTTGGAATAAATTCTGCAAGTGAAGTCTTTCAGCATGCAATGAAGCATTTTTTTTTCAGGTTATCCATGTGCCATAATAGTAGAGGATTTATTGGTTAGAGGCAATGGTGAAGCAGAGCACGACAGAAACCTCAAGAAGGTTCTAGACAGCGCACATGAGGCAAATTTGAAGATCAATCCCCTGAAGTGTAAATTCAGACCACCAGAAGTTACATATGCAGGGCATTTATTTACTAGCACTGGCTTACGACCAGATCCATCCAAGCAAGAAGCCATTTTTCGCATGCCAGCACCGGATAATGTTCAGGCTCTACAACGTTTTCTTAGTATGAAGAACTATTTGGGCAAGTTCATACCAGATTTCAGTGAAATGACAGCACCTCTGAGGTGACGCGCAAAATGTTGCATGGTCTTGGGTTAGTACAGCACCAGAGAGCATTTGAAGACTAAGACCTTGAGCAGAAAATTGCCACTCCACCTACATTAAGATACTAGGATGTCAATAAACCAGCAACTCTAACTGTAACAAGACCAAATTTTGAAGCATGACAGTATTCTTCGAGAGCAGACCAGTAGCCTAAGCATCTAGAACTCTACCCAAACTGAAATGCAGTATGCTCAAATTGAGAACTTTTCGCATGTTCAAAGTTTCATGATTATATTTATGGTCGAGCTATTCAGATTGCAATTTATCAACCTCTAGTTACTAATGTTAAAGAAGCATATGTGTTCAGCTCCAGCAAGATCACAAAGCATGATGCTCAAATTGCAAAAGTACAACTTCAAAATAGTCTATACAAAAGGCAAACTTCTTTATCTGGCTGATGCCTTTTTCAGATAACCCAGAAATACTAGACAGACTTCGATGTCATGGCAGTGCACAATTTTTCCGCCGCAAGACTTGAGCTGAGAGATCATACAAAGACTGATCCTATTTTGCAAAAGCTCAACCACTTCATCAAATGTTGGATGGCCGTCAAAGCAATCTAGTTCATAGGTTCATACTAGGCTATCTGCCCAAGGGCATTTATAAGCCTAGCCCAGAGTTTTTGTGGCTTTCGCCACCCCTTTAGTTTGAAGAAAACTATGCCCATTATTTTGCTGTGCCTCTGTCAAGCAGAGACACTGAGGTAATCCCTGGGGTATATTTGCGATCTCCCATCCATTGGTCAAGATTTCTCTTGAACACAGCCAGCGAGGTGCTCTGCCTCACATGTACCGGGATTCTGTTCCACAGCATAGGGAGTCTTTGGGTGATGAATCTGTCCCTCCAGCAAGTCCTATTAATAACCGTGTCAAGGTTTAAGTCTCCCGCCCTTGTAGTTCTGAGGGATCTAGATTTTTTTGAGGTGAAGCATGTTCATCAAATCTGGGTTTGACATGGCCTTGTATGTCAGGCACAGGTCACCTCTGAGCAAGCGGTAAGCGACTGAATAGAGCTGAAGTTCTTTCAGTCGGGCAGCATAAGACATATTTTTGAGACCCTTTATCCTTTTGGTGAGGAACTTTTGGGGCCTTTCCAGCTGCTGCAGGTGTCGGGTCAGATACATTCCGAATAGGGCATTGTACTCAATCATTGGTCTGATGAGGGATGAGTACAGGGGAACGATGAACTCCCTTGATCTGGATGTGAATCCCTTCATGATCTGGTGGGCAATGTAGAAGGTCTTCCTAACTACTTTAGCAATGTGAGTGTCAAATGAAAGGTTACTGTCAACCTGAGTCCCCAGATCCCTGATAACTTCTGTGCTCAGTGGATTGCCACCTATATGGTAGCTAGGGGTAACCTTGTTTTTTGACTATGCATTTCTTGGCGTTTAACTTTAGGCCATGGCTCTGGCACCAGTTATCCGTTTCTGTGAGACCCTTCTGAAGGATATCTGTGTCAGATGTGTTTTCGACTATGGCGCCCAGTTTGCAGTCATCTGCAAACTTTGTCAGCCATAACCCTCCTGTGTTTGCTTGTACTTCAGAAAAGTAGATGCCGAACAAGAGTGGGCCCGGGACTGAGCCTGTGGGACCCCACTTGTGACGGGCTTTGAGTCTGACATGGCGCCAGCAACTCTGACCCTGTGGGTTCTGTCACTTAGCCAGTTTGCAACCCATCTTGTGATGTATGGGTTTACATTTAAGCTGATTTTTTCAACGATACCTGAGTGGGGTATTGTGTCGAAAGCCTTTGCCAGGTCGAGGTAGGCTGTATGGACTGCCTTTCCCTCATCAATGGCCTTGGTGACTGTTTCGAAGAAGTCGACCAAGTTTAAAAGGCATGATCTGCCTTTGACAAAGCCAAACTGGGTTGGATCCAAAGTCTGCAAGTTCCCTATGTCTTTATTTATGAGTTCCATTATGATCCTCTCCATGGCTTTGCAGATCAGGCTTGTCAAGCTGATGGGACGGTAATTTCCAGGGTCAGTGGAGGCAGACATGCAACCTTTTTTTTTTTTTTTTTTTTTTTTCTTACAGATGAGAGATGTTGATGGAAGAAGGCATTTTCAAAGGTCCTAAAATTGTTGTTCCTACTTCCTTACAACATGAATATATCCAGAATTTTGCAATGTGGTCACCTAAGTTCTGAAACTACCAAGAGAAGGGTGTGAGGACTATATTTTGCCTTCTCTAGCAAAACACATTTTTCTTCTTGTTTAGTATGCAATAGTACTAAACCACGTCTGCAAGAAGATCCACCTTAGCCAAGTCAAGTTCCTGAACTACCTTGGTAAACAGTAGCCACAGATATATTTGAGTGGAACAATCAGCATTACTTGGTGTTGGTAGACTCTTATTCTAACTGGTTTGAGATCGACTTGCCACCTAACCTAACATCCACTGCTGTTATCATCAAGTTGAAATGTCATTTTTCAGTCCATGGCAGTCCACAGAAGCTCATCTCAGAATGGGTCTACTCACACATGAACATGGGGCGTTTGATGCACCCTGACATCAACAATCTTTAACGGATTGCCTATATGATGGGGTCCTCATCCCTTTTAGGCACCTGTTTTCAGAGGGCATGCAACAAGTACTAATGGAGGCAAGAAAGCCTGGTACTATAAAATAATATATTAGGAAATAGAAAAGGTTTTCAAGTTTCTACCAACAAAACCAGCACCCATTCAGGGCCAATTGTTTTCTAGTTTTACAAGACTTGCATGAGTTACTGTCTTAAGGCCTTTCTTATCCATCTGTTAAAGGTTCATTCATCTGACATTTCAGTATGTCTGCCCATGGATCCTCCTCTTTCAAGGCAGTTGCATATCAAAATGTTCTTTGAGGCCTCTAAAGCAAAAATCCTTTCAAGTAAACCTATGGGCGCTCCTTAGTATGTTAATTTTGTGTTAGTTTGTCTAACACTTGCTCTATATGAACCAGCTATTCTGGCAGACTGGAGGTTCTTAACATGGAAAACAGTTTAGATTGCTATGACTTCTGCAAGAAGGGTATCAGAGTTGCAAGTTCTTATGGTGAACTCAACCTTATCTCGTTTTCCACAAGGACAGGGTTTCTTTGAGAACTAACCCTTTTCCATGTCTAAAGTGGTATCCCAGTTTACTTTAAGCCAAACTATCAGTCACCCACTTTTCTTTCCTGAACTTAAAAGTGATGGAGAAAGTATATTCCATACCTTGGATGTCTATAAACAACTCTGGTATGATATTGACAGACCTAAATCTTATGGATCAATGTTAATTTCTTATGAAGGTAAGAAGGGGCAACCGGTGTCAAAACAGACCATTTCCAAATGGTTGTCTAAGACCATTACCTTTTGTTATACTTACCATGACAAATCTATTCCAGGCAAGGTCAAGGCCCACTCTACAAGGACCTTGGCTTTTTCTACGGCGTTTTGGAAAGGGATAGGATTACAAAAGTATTCTGGAAGCGGTCATTTGGTCCTCTGTACATACCTTTACAAAGCACTTCAAGCTGGATTCATAGGTAGGTACTAGGCTATCTGCCCGAAGGTGTTTATAAGCCTAGCCAGAATGTGTTGGCTTTCGCCACCCCCTTAGATGCCTCTGTCCAACAGGGCCATTGAAGTGATCCCCGGGGTAAACTTTGTTTCCCATCCACTCGTCAAGGTTTCTTTTGAAGAGTGTTAGCGAGGAGCTCTGCCCTTTGGAGATTGGAATCTTGCTTCAGAGCATGTGAAGTCTCTGGGACAGGACTATCCCTCCAGCATGTCGTATTTATTGTTGTAGTGAGATTTAGATCCCTAGAGCATGTGGCTTGAGGGGATATGGTTTTCTTTAGGTGGAGCATGTCCAACAATTCTGGGTTGGACATGGCCTTGTATGTCAGGCAGAGATCACCTCTGAGCAGGCAGTATGCAACAGAGTACAGCTGGAGTTTCTTCAGTCAAGCTGCATAAGGCATCTGTTTGAGGCCAGTGATCCTCTTGGTGAGGTACTTCTGTGGTCTTTCCAGCTGTTGCAGGTGTCTTGTAAGGTACATCCCAAATAAGTTGACAGGGTGGCCTAATGGTCAAGGTGTTTGCCTTACAAGCACAAGGTGCAGGGTTCGAGTCTCAAGACATAATTGGCTAGGCTTAAAAAGACTAGCAAGGGCAGTTAGCTTAGTACTAAAATATGAACCTATAAATGGGGTGCTGTACTCTAGGATTTGTCTGATGAATGATGCGTAGAGGGGCACAATGACCTCTTTCGATCTTGATGCAAACCCTTTTGTGATTAGGTGGGCCACATAGGATTTCCTAACCACTTTGGCAATGTGATTATCACAGGAGCGACTACCATCTACTTGGGTCCCCAGATCCTTATTACATCTTCCGTATTTAGGGGGCTACCACCTATGTGGTAGTTTGTGGGTACTGGTTTTCTCCAAAGAGGATGACTATGCACATTTTGGCATTTAGCTTGAGGCCATGGTTTTGACACCAGGTATCTGTCTCAGTGAGACCCTTTTGGAGGAGGTCTGTCAGCTGGAGAGTCAATTATAGCCCCTAGTTTCAGTTGTCTGCAAACTTTGTCAGCTATAGTCCTCCTGTGCTTGCCTGTACCTCTGAGAAGTATACGCCGAACAGGAGGGGTCCCAGGACTGAACCCTGGGGAATGCCACTTGTAACCGGTTTAGAGTCAGAACTTGCTCCCACAACTCTTACCATGTGGGTTCTGTCCGTGAGCCAGTTGGCAACCCATCTTGTGACATAGGGGTTATGTTCAGGTTGGTGAGCTTGTCTATAATACCAGAATGGGGAATGGTGTTGAACGCCTTTGCAAGGTCTGGGTAGGCTGTCTGGACTACCTTTCCCTTGTCTATAGTCTTAGTAACTGTGTCAAAGAAGTCCACCAGGTTTAGGAGGCATGATCTGCCCTTAAAGGCAAACTGGGTAGGGTCCAGTGTTTGGAGGTTCCCAATGTCTCTGTTAATGAGATCCACGATGATGTGCTCCATAGCCTTGCAGACCAAGCTAGTCAGGCTTCTAGGGCAATAGTTCCGGGGTCTGTTGTGGCTCCACCTTTGTGGAGTGGAATAACCGTTGCTGTGTGCCAATCTATGGGCATGTAGCCTGTGGAGAGGCGGAGTTTCAACAGTATGTTTAGGAAAGGGGTTAGTTCATCTTTGAGCTAGTGTAGGACGCAGCCTGGGACACCGTCCAGTCCCACTGATGCTGTGTTTTTGGCTTTGGAGAGGGCTGTTTTAACCAGAGTTTCTGATTTCAGGGGCACTACATTCTTCTGGTACTGTTACAGGCCCTTTTGCAGGTGAGTGGGGGGGGGGTGAAGTTTGCACTGAACCCGTCTGCCAGGATGTTGGAGATATCGGTCGGTTCAGTTTATTTTGTGCCATTCTGCACCAACTCAGAGCAGATCTGAGAATTGCCACTTAGATTCTTGACATAGCCAAAGAATGCCTTATGGTTATCCTTGGAGTCTCTGGCAATTTTTCTTTCGAAGCTAGCCTTGGATGATTTTGAGGGATCGTAGTTTTTTGGTGATACTGATCAGGGATGTCTTCCCTTTTTGGGATTTTACTCTTTTTTTTGTACTAGTTACCTCCTTCTATTGTACAGCTTGTTTATGGCAGGGGTCCACCAGACTGGTTTCCTTTTCTTGGAGGAGGGAGTCTTGGTTTTGCTTGGGATACCATGCTCCATGCATTCATGTAGGTGCCCATAGAGTGCATTAGTAA
Source organism: Protopterus annectens (assembly GCF_019279795.1). Classification (NCBI taxonomy): domain Eukaryota; kingdom Metazoa; phylum Chordata; order Ceratodontiformes; family Protopteridae; genus Protopterus; species Protopterus annectens. Next base: position 919,932,614 of record NC_056748.1, on the reverse strand, counting down.
AGGATTTTGCAGCTTGGGCAGAGTTATCCTTTAGCATGGCGGCTTTGAAATTTTCCACCTCGGTCTTAAGTAACGTGAAGTTTGCTTTTGAAAAGATTTTCACAGTGGTTTCTTTTACCGGGGGTAGAGCAGAATGTGGAAATCCAGAGTGATTAGTTTATGGTCAGATCTAACTAGTGAGAGGTTGACCTCCAGTGTAGAACACCAGTCGCCCATGTTGGTGATGACCAGGTCCAATATGTGGTCACCTCTGGTGGGGGGCATTGACCAGTTGATCCAGGGCGTTTGAGTTTATAAATTCTAGGAAATGTTGGCCAAGGGAGTTAGTACTGGAGTAGTTCTCCCAGTTAATGTTTGGGTAATTTGAAAATCACCAAATATCAGGGTGTTTGGTAGGACCTTTATGTTTCCAGAAATGCAGAATGGGGGTCCTGGGACATGACGGGTGATCTGTAGCAAGCTACAATTTGAATTGCAGTTTTGCCCATTGTTAGTTGCACGTGGATGATCTCTGAAACATCGTGCTGTGCTAACCTGGAGGTGTGGGTATCCTTGATGAATATGGATACTCCCCCACCTTTTGTATTTCGGTCCGGGTTTTGTGTCTGAAATGTATGGTACGAGTTGTAGCCTGGTAGTGCTGGGGTGCTCTCTAGAGCCTTAAACCAAATTTCTGTTACTGCACATATAAATCAATTTCCTCCATTCTGAGGAGTGCCTCGAGTGTGTGCATTTAGACTTCTGGCATCGAGTAGCATTACCCTCAGTTTTTTGTTGCTTGTGCTATTTACGGCAGTGGGTTTGTCTTTGAGCCTTGCCTAAAAAAGGCACTATAGGGGTGGCAAGAGTCTTGGCGAGTATTCGAAAGCCTAAGGGTGACAGGTGCAAGCTGTCTGTAGCAAAGCAGCGTGACTTGTCGAGCATGTCATCCCAGGCTAACACACTGGATCCCCTTTAAATGACACCAGAAGCTTGGCCAATTGTTGAAATTGATAATGTTTTCTTTATACCGTGGTATCATTCCTGGTGAGAGCAGGATGCTACTCAGGGTCAGGGTCATACCAGCCTGGGCTACGCGAGAGCTCTTCCATGTCTTTTCATGTAGTCCAGGGAGGTATGGCTCAGGTCATTCACACCAACATGGACAATGACAAGTCATATTTGTACTTGTTCTGGAGTGACCTGAGTGCTTGTGTTATGTGGCAGATCCTGGCACCAGACAGGCAGCCAACAGTAACCTTCTCCTTGTTCAGCCTAGTGAGTGGGACATCAGTGTGCCTAACTATAGAGTTACCCATTACTAGTGTGTTGGGTATGTTATTTTGCCTTAAGGGCTGTGATTGCGTGGCACACTGGTTTTGTGAAGTATGTGTTGGGGGGGGTTGCTTGGATGTCTGTGTTGGAGGTCTCTGTTGCTTTTGCAGATTTTTATTTAGAGCCTCAAGAGTATGTTTTTGTGCATTTGTGCGTGATTTTTGCTGGTGCTGGTTTCATAGGTCTATGTGAGACTGGTGGTGTGATGCAAGTAATTTCCTTCTCCTCTTGACTGTCTGGTCCAGTCTTGGGTTGAGAGAGATTAGCCTCCAGTTTGACTGTATAATTGCATCTCTCACATGTATTCGTGTTTGGTGGTAGGAGGAGAGGATTGTCTGTGTACATGAGGCAGTTGTAACATTGCCGCAAAATGCCCAGATTCACCAGTTGGACTGGAGAGTACACCTGAAACTGCCCTTTGGACATGCCTGGCTAAGTACAGTGAACTGTTTTACTGATTGGCTGGTAAGGTCGAAAGAGAGCCTTGTCCTTCTCTACAGTATATGGGGGTCTAGTGCTATGGTTCATTAGTGCTTGCTGTGTGTTTTGAGCAAGTGCCAGGCTGAGAAGTGAATGGTTGAGTGCTTATGTTGAAAGTTTGGCTAGTTCCAAGGGAAAATATTGAAGAGCAGACTTTGCGGAGTTGGGAATAGTTATACCTTAGCTAAATCGGTGCTGCCCGGTGCGCAAAGGTTTTATAGCAGGGAAATGAAAGAGAAATTAGTCCAAAATGGCCAATAAACTATCAATTTCTGGGCTGAAACCACTCCTCCAGGGACAGATAAGCTGCTCAAGACTCCCCTCTCTCACAGGTGAACAGAGAAACTTCCTTCTATCCAAGTAAGTTATGGGCAAACACAGAAACTTGTAACAGCCCTGAATTCAACACTAACCTGAAAACTGGATTATACTAGCTTAGAAACGCAAGGTTTAGATCAGGCTTTTCTTGGACCATTCTCAAGGGACTGCTGGACCCTTTACCACAGCTAACTATTTAAGGAGATGGAAAGAAACCTACCCATATAGCCAAGACTTCTGTAGCACTGATCAACATAAAGAATATAGTACAACTGTGCAAGTTGAACCTACCATAAAAGTACATTTTCGATGATCACTGCTGCAGTAGCCACTCCCTACCTCTACCCCCTTTATTTTTGGTGTTTTTTTATGCCAGAGTATGGACATTTTGTTATTCCTAGCCTTGTCCTTTCAGGGTTCAGCCTCCTGTCTGCTGGTAGCAAAACTCTGAAGGGGTTCATCCCCAAACTTTTTTTTAGTCAGCTCTGCTCAAGCTGCTTGATAGTTTGAGGGTGTGGAAGGTGCCTTGAAGAAGCATCCAGCAACATTCTTGTCAGGATGTACCATATAACCAAAGCTACTGCAGCAGTGATCATTCACATATCTGTTACTTCAAGTTCAACCTACACAGATGTACTTCTACAGAATTACCTGCCAACAGCAGTCTGCGCTTGTAAGGAACCATTTACTTTTACCTGAAGGAAGGCACAATGAACTATGTTCATTCACTTTCTGCTACCAACCAGTGAAAAGTAATGGCCATAAATATAAGCAACATGAATTCTTGATAAACACCTCCCCAAAGTGATGGCGGTAATGTAAGTAAAACAACTTGCAATAAAAATTTAGGTTTCAAAAAAGCAGTATTCCACTCAGTCATGTTTTACTGAATTTATCAGAAGCAGAAACACTAAACTCTGTCGTTGCTAGCCCTTCAGTCTATATTTGCAGTATATTGTGGAGGCACTTTGAATAGTTAACAAGCTGAAATGCCGGACCTGCTAGCTAGAGTCTAACACACTAGCATGTACTAAATCTGAGATGCAACTTCACAGAATATTCCCTTTTCTCAGAGGTATGGCGATTTCTAAGCTGGTATATACAAGTCTGGGTGTTTGGGGCTTGCCCCCCTCCCCAATGCAAAAAGAAGTTTAAAGGTGAACAGCTATTTTCAGGATTCACCTGTGATTTCAGTCTTTCCCTGGCTTGTTGGCACTCTGCATTTTGAGTGCTGACATTTCAATAGGGAGCCAGTGAATGTCACTAGGCTAACATGGCCACACATGTTAAGTGCTAACATATGATAAAAATGCCATAGCCTAGAAAATTGTCTACAGTGGATTTGAGCTTGAGAGCATGGCCTTGTTATTTCAGTTTATTTTTCATAAATGTTATGCTGACCCAACATATAAAAGTGTACTGGAATACTGCTTATGGTTACCAGACTGCTACTGGATGGTAAAGTTCTAACCGCTCAATGAATAGTAACTGGTAAAAGACAATATCCCAGAGCCCATCTTACCACAGTCAGTATTCACAGAGAATTTTAAAGGAATGGCTCTTCTGTAAAACTTCACAGTTGTGAACCCCCCCCCCCCCATTTAGTCCCCCCCCCTCCTGTTGCCCATGGGTATGAGACCATAGGACTATACATCTATGCAGGAACGGGGGGGATGGTGGAATTCCCAACATGGAGGGTGCAGCAGAATTTTCATCACCTACAAAAAATATATGTTGTTCAAACTAAACCACAGTTTCATTTGAGGCAGGGTTTGATGAGGTTTACTTTTCCAGTAAACTATTTTACACCTGGGACTTGAATGAAGAAATAATTTTTGTGAATTAAAAACACCTTTCCCTGCATAATATAACCAATAGCAAACAGATTCTGAAACCAGCTAATGTTGTTGTGTCTTTCGGCTTTTCCCGGTTAGGGGTCGCCACAGCAGAACTCCGGTCCGCTAATGATTGGCAGTAGATTTTTACGTGCAGAGTTGCTGGCCCCGACTCACAACCTTAAACGAAGGTACACCCATTCACGCACGTTTCCACACAGAAGATGCTCTAGCTGAGAATCGAACAGGACAACATCTTACTGTGAGGCGACAACACTTCTGAAACAAGCTAATATATCTCAAATATTTGTAGGACTGCACAGAGGGCTACATCATTCATTAATTTTCCTATACCGGCTAGAACAACACAACAGCAAAATATAGGCACAGCTCCTTTCTTTTATATGGTTATGGTCATGCAAGGGTTTATGGTCTGAACTGTGAGAGATAGAGAGAGTATAAATCCTACATAATCGTTTATTTTTACTCACAATGCTACTGTACATTACAATACAAAAAGACCTTACATATAATTCAAATACAACACCTTGCATAAACTTCAGTACAAAGACTTGATATGTTTTCCATTTTACATATTAACTGCAAGAGTCCAATAAATGAACTTGCTATCTGAAATAATCTAACCTGACAGAACATTGCTATGACAATTTACAGTTGCAAATACTTTTGTTTTAATCCTTCCTGATTAAATGGAAACTATATACAAATAAAGTACTCATGAAGTCAGTGCCTTTAAAAAAAATAGGGCAAGCATTGCTAGGTCTATTGTTGCCAACATATTCATTTTCCAGCAGATGTTGCCATGTATTAGTCCAGTGGCACTTCCCTTGCCCATGAATAGCAAACAGACCAAGTGTTCAGTCCCAACCTGGTTCCTCCAGCACATGTGCCACAAGCTGAATACAGGCCACTTGACTTGTAGTCATGGTTCCATCCTTCTAAAGTGTTTGAATTTTATGCCTGAGAACACTGCTTTTTAAAGAAGTTTGTGTCCATATACCTGGACACTCAAATTGTGCTTAGGATCAAAATGGAGTAAAATACAGCCTATGCATTATTTAAGAAAGTGGCAAGAGGGAATTTAGACTATGCTTTTATCATCTAGTTACCTGAAAAGATAGTCATTTGAAAGTGTATGCCAAGAAGGCCATGGGTAGTCAGAAAGAATATGCATCTTATAGTACCAGACAGAAAAATAATGCAGACAACTTGAAAATAGACAAGCCATGAAGCCAATATTCGATATTACAGACAATACAAATTTGGCTAACTTAAGGTACTACAGATAGCAAGATGCAATTTCACTACAATACACTTCTGCTTTCCTTTTCTTCTCTGCTATTGCTGTTCACTAGCACATATGAAGTTTGACAGCAGTAGTTTGACCCTTTGTGGCATTTCTGTACCTCTGTAAGTTTATTAGCTACAGTACCAGTGTAGACAGCATTGTCACCTCACAGCAAGAGGTTCCCCAATTCTATTCCTGGTAGGGGTGCCTCCTACACAGGGTCTGCATATCCTCCCCATGTTATGTGGGGTTCTCTCCTGGTGCTTCGGTTTCCTCCCACATTCCAAAGACATGCAGTAGGTGGATTGAACACAAAAATTGTCCACAGATGTCAATTTACGTGCAACAATGTGGTGTGAAGAACTACTGTATCAGGGCTAGCCACCCAGTGGTGTAATCGTTGGCTCTAGATGATTGTCACCGGGGAAGTAATATCCCAACCCCATGTGCAAAAATGGGGGGGGGGGGTGATGGCTGGACGGATAGACATGTTACTGAACAACTGCAGAAATATTTCACATGGAGCTTACAGTTTTTCAGTTAGACAATAAAACATCAAAAACCTTCTGCCAATGAATGTTGGCTTGCAGTGCAGCAATAGGGTGAGCTGTAGTCACTGCATGGTAGTGGTAGCAGAAAAAGTTGGGATGAGAAACATATCAGGACTGATGAGCTTGCAATCGTAGAAAAACTGAAATATTCATCCTTTCTACAACTAATTATCAGGCATCACATAAAAAAGGAGCACTCTAAGAATCAAGACAATATTACTCAGCTGCTTTCGTGACCAGCAGTTTAAAAAGTACATTTGCAGAACAGAACTGCTCCCCAGATACTCTTAGTGCCTTCCAATGATAGCTTTGTATGGCTGAATACACTTACTAAACCATATAAAGTCCAACATCACAGGACAGAAAAGGTGAACTGGTTTGTAGATGCTTAAAAAAATATAACAGAAAGGTAAAATACTCTACATTTTCTCCTGAAAAAAAGTGCCTTCAGCAGTGCAACTTTGTGTGGCAGCTCAACTACTGTAGCTGCCAGATGCTGTATTGTGTGGTTGAACACAAGTACAAAAAAAAAATGAAAACTGCAGTCTTGCAAAACAGCGACAGCATTCCACAGTACTGTAATTTTTGCTCACAAGCTTGCTGTGTTTGACTGCTAAACATGCACATTAAACAGACTTGATATGAAAATATCGGCTAAATTACTTTTTACCTTTTCACTGTAAGGCAGGCTTCCTTATTACTATTCACAAACATATACAAGTTAATTACAATTTATGAAGCAATACTTTTACTGAGGGTGCAAACTCATCTTCGAATTGCATTCTTGTTTGCTCCGATTTTTTTTTTCTTCATTTGCATACCGTCTTTCATATATATCTGTGTATGAAACAGTAACACTGCCACTGCATAAGCAACCAAGCAATCCAAGAAAGCACCATAACTAATAGTAAACAATTAGTCAAAGAGGCACTGTTAGTGTGTGGCAAATTTCCAGCTTAAAAACAGTTTAAAAAAATAAATAAATAAATAAATAAATAAATAAATAAATAAATAAATAGAGAGACTTCAAAGGCAAACACAGCTGGGAGTTTTAAATGTAGCACAGTTTGGGCATCATTCTCTTGCCTCGAAAGGCTACAACTGGACATCTCAGACAATACCTGTAAATACAAATGGATATTACATTACCTTTCTACTGAAGGACTTTATATTTAAAAGGCATTGTTTCCAATAATCCCCTCTGCAGAAGTATGAAACATCCTTTACGGTAATAGATACAGATCTGAAATGAGAATCTGCTCTCATTAACCAAAAGGTGCACAGTTTTCCAATTTTTACAAGAAATCATAAAAATCCATCCAGTCAGTTTCAAATATAGAAATACCCAAATGACAGTGACAAAAATAAACAAAAACTGTAGTCTGCAGTTCCTTAAAAGGAAAGGGACTTACTACAAGGTAGAATGTTTCAGGTGCACTCAAACAAATGAAAGTACTGTTGTCTCTGCAGCAAAAAATGCCTAGTTTCTCAACATATTTAATTTCACTGTCCCCTGAAAAAATGTGCAATGATCCGATACAAAATGGTGTACATTCAATAAATACCTGCAAAAATTACATTTTTTGCTGTTCAGAAAGTGTGCATTAAGATGAACTCTATTTATTTTACATTTGTTAATGGGGAAATTCCGACTGGACCAGGTCCATTTTCAGCGGAGGCCCGGGGAGAAAAGCTCCAGCATCAAGTTATACAAATACAGTACATCCAGCATAATACACAAAACAGGTTACATCATGTATGCTGAACATAGTAATAACAAGAATTAATAAAAACACTCCAGGTAAAAGAAGATCTAGTACATGGGTAAAAAGACAATGTCAGTCATACATCGGTAAGAAAAGATGAAGTAAGATTCTACAGTTAAAAGTACCCTTTCAGGATGACCAAGCCTGCATGTGATCAGAGAGGAATTTGGGGAGTTAATAGTAGTATGGGTAGGGTTATGTGATACAAGGGCATAACCAGGTACTAAGAAGGTGTGATTTGAGTGAGTTTTTGAATATGGATGTGGAGGGGGGCAGTGGACACAGATAGGGGAAGAGAGTTCCAATTTCTGGCAACGGTGTGAGAGTAGAGCGCTTTCCCCTGCATTATATTTGCAGTATAGATAGTAAGTAGGTTGGACAATGAGGGTTTTTTTCAGGATATTTGAGAATATTGTAGGCTGCGCCCAGTTGGTGATAGTGAAGTAGCTGTGGTAGCTCAAGCCATTTTAGTTCTTTTAGTGCAAGCTCAAGCCATTTTAGTTCTTTTAGTGCAGCACAGTGATTGGTTCTATAGGTTGAGTTAGTAGCAAACTTGGCTATTTTATTGTAGCATGATTCTAGTTTGTCTAGGTCACATTGTCTGATTTGGGTAAAGATTGGTGCTGTGTATAACACAGTTGAGAGGAGGTGGCTTTGTGGAAGAGAGACTCTTGCTTTTTGTGAGAGAAAGGACTTATGCCTGTATAGGAAGCCTAGTTTTTTTGTGTACTAGTTTTATGGTATGCAAGATGTGAATATCAAAGTGGAGATTATTGTCTATTTCAATGCCCAGAAGTTTGGTGTGGTTAGAAGGGGAGATGGTGGTGCCGTCCTTAGATGTTATGGTAAAGGAGAGGTTTTTCTTTCTTTTTTTTTTTAATCTATCTATTAGGGGTAAATAGTAGCAGTTTTGTCTTTTTGGGATTTAGAATTAGTTGGATACCCAATATCCATTTTTCTACTGAGATAAAGGTACCTTGAGTGAGTGTATGTAGGGTGGTGGGAGATGAGGCGGAGCAGATCAGGGTTGAATCATCCGCATATTGTATATGGGTGTGGCATGTTGTGTAGAGCATTTGAGGTTATTTGTGAAACGAGAGAACAGCGGGCCCAGTATAGAGCCCTGTGGGACTCCTATGGTGGTTGGAAGTTGTGTGACAGAGTTCCTTTCCACTGGACTGATTGTTGCCTGCCAGACAAGTAGCTTCTGAACCAGGCTATAGTAGAGGAGGTGTATGATAATGATGTTAGTGAGTCTAGTAGAATGGAGTGGGAGACCATATCAAATGCTTTTGAGAGGTCTAGGAAAATGGCCGATACATAATTTGTTATTCCTGTGAAGGTTTATATAATTAGTGAAGGATAGAAGGGCTGTGGTAGTGCTGTGATGTGGACGGAAACCGTGTTGTGTGGTAGATAGTAGATTGTGTGTGTTAAGAAATGTCATCACTTGCAAGTGGATGCATTTCTCAAGAATTTTGGATAAGGGGCAAAGGATGGCAATAGGTCAGTAGTTGGAGAATTCATAAGAATTACTCCTTTATGGAGAGGAATGTTGCGAGATACTTTCCAGAATTTGGGTATGTAGGATTCTAGTATGGAGCGGTTGATAAGGATGGAGACAGGATATGATAGGGAGTCACTAGCCATTTTTAGGTATGCAGCAGGTATGTTTTCAGCTGCGAGTGTGGTTGGCTTTAGTTTTAGGAGGAGTTTTTGGATAGTTGAGGTGGGCACTGGTGATAGGCTGAAAGAGGGGGTGGTGTGGGATAGGTTAGGTTGTGACGGAGGTAGACTGTTTTTGGTTATTTGACTGGACAGGACCAAGATGGATTTAGTAAAATGGTTATTAAATTGAAAAGCTATGTCTAGGGTATTGTTAGTAGAGATGGGTGCTTGGGTTATGGTTTTGCCTGGCTTTAGTAGGGAGTTAATGGCATGCCAGAATTTTTGTGGGCTATTTGAATATTTCCTTTGGGCGCTAAGAAAATAGTTTTGTTTGTTTATTTTGGATTCAGCTTTGGTCTTGTTTCTAAGCTGTTGATAGTATTGTCTGGAGCTAGGGGTTGTCAGTTTTCCAGATTTTCCAGGCTTTCTCTCTAGCTTTTAGTAAGGCTCTGGTGTCTATTTAGCCAGGGTGCATAGTTGGCTTTAACTCTGATCTTTCTGCTGGGAGCTAGACTGTTAAGGATGTTAGAGAAGGTAGTATTGAAGTAGTCTACTGCCTGGTCTAACCTGAGTGTCCGTAGTGGTTCCCATTTGCAGTGGCTTAGGACAGTATTTACGTATCGTGGGGTAAGGTTACGGTCAGTTACAGTCATCTTGTACAAATTTGTAGACTACTGGTTTGGGGTGACTGGAGTGTTTCTGGAGTAGGAAGGAGGGAAGATGATCACTTAAGTCATCTGGGAGACAGCCTACTGTATAGTTTTGTTTGGGATAGTTGCTTAGTGTCCAGTCCAGTATGGATTCTCTCTGTTTTCTCATCTATTCTAGTTGGTTCTTTAATTAGTTGAGAGAACCCACATAGATTGATATGTGTACAGGGGCTGCTGGAGTTACAGGCTGCCCAGTCAGTGTTAAGGTCTCCTAGTAGGATCGCTTCCGGAGGTTGATTGTCCTTTGTCCAGTGTAGGATGTCTTCTATTATGAGAGTTGTTGCCTGGAGGTATGTAGCAGCATATTATATTGATCTTCTTGGTGTTTCTTATGGATAGGACAGAAAATAGGACTTCAGCATTTTGAAAAGTGGGTGGTGTGGTGTGCAGGAGCTGGAGGTTAAGGGTGTTTTTAAAGAGAATGGCTACTCCTCCTCCTTTTCCGTTTGGTCTATCAGATGTAAGTGTATTATACCCTGGGGGAAGAAAGTCTTCATCTTGGATACTGGGTTTAACCCAGGTTTCTGTAATGGCGAGTATATCAGGGTTGTAGTGGGCTATGAATGCATGTAGGTCTGTTAGCTTGTTGGTAATGCTTCTTATGTTGAGATTTAGGATTAGCAGGTCAGATGTTTGTCTAGCTGAGAGGGGACCTGGATCTGGCTGAATGTCACCAGAGGTTAGCAGAGTTTGTAGGAGGGACAGTATGTGTTTCTTTAATATTAATGGTTTGTGAGCTTGGTCTATGAGAGTTTTTCTTAGTGTGGCGAGATGGTGTAATTTTTGTTAGTGAGCAATATGTAGTTGTAAGATTTGTGATTGTAGAGCAGATGTAGAAGTCTGAGTGGGTTTGAGAGGGTGGGCTAGTGTGGGTAGTGAGATAGTAGTTGTGCAGCGGTAGGTCTGTTTGTAAGGAAGTTAGGAAGATTAGCGATAGTAGAGCTAGTGATAGGGATGTGAGTGTGGGTACCATGATACTACTTTGAGAAGTACAACTAGGATTCCTGGTTGGTTGTGTGTGAGGGTAGAGTTGTGTTGTCTGGGAATGTGTTTTGGGAGTAGGATCAGTGTGGGATGTAATTGGATTGGGGGGGGGGGAGGTAGGATGAGTGGGTTGGGCTAGTTGTTAGGGGTTGGACTACTGGTCAGGTGATTAGGGGTTAGAATAAAAGTAGAAGTAGTGGGGGGGCGGGTGGAAATAGGGGGCAGGGAAAAGAGTGGAGCAAGCCCGAGCGCAGCGAGGGCGAGCAAAGCAGGCTAACACTGACTAAGTGTTTCTTTAGGCTTTGGTAAGTATGTAGTGTTAGCTTAAATTGTAATTTTAACTGTAATTTAAACTGTATGTTTGCACCAAGTTATAGACTATGTTATGGGCACAGAGTATAATTTTCTGACATTCTTAAAAGGATATAGAATTAAAGCTGGGGTTAGTTACAGATGAAACAGGAGAGGAAATGAAATGCTATTTTATAGATTTGAGTATTTCTCAAAAGAAAATTTACTTTAGTTGGGGGGGCCCTAACTGGAGAGGGATATACAACTGTTTAGTCCTGGTGATGTACTCATCAGTACAGAGGTTTGACTAAGGAACTATACAGCAGAAATGTACTAATACACTCACTAACATTTGTTTAAGTTAATGCAGGTAAGGTATTTTACGGTCCAGATACTTGGACGTTAAGCACCTACATTAGTATTTAGTCTCTTCAGTTGCAGGACAAGTGTCTGTGGGTGCCCAGTGCTCAAGAGAAAAAATTGAAATTTCCACTGCTTGATATGGGGGGCAGAGACCTGCTTGACCTGAAGGATGGTTTGGATTACTGAAAGAAAAATGTAAGAGAGCATTAGGTCAAGGCAGCACATACTGTGTGGCCAGTCAGAATGGATTTTTGTTTAGCAACAGTTAACAACACAAACATCAGGCAATTGTTATTCCTGCTTCAGCACCTAACATGAAATCTTTTCTTATGGCAACATACAAAAATAAAATGTAAATATATAAAAGCAGTCCTCTACTAAATTAAGCAAGATACACTTTTCAATATATTTAAAAACTAGTCAATGCAGTTAGAGCAGTGAAATGCAACATGTGAAATAGCCCTTCTGGCTCTATAACAGTAAACAAGGAAAACAGAACATATCTAGGTGCATATGTGACAGCGGTTTATTAAGCAGAATTATCTAAAGGCATCCTGCAGTGATAAAAATAACAGAAACATATAGTATAAGCTGTTGTACTAAAGAATTAGGAATTAAACCACAATGTACAGCATACCTTGAATGCAAAAACTTACAGTAGGATGATTACACACCAAGGGAGACAAACAGCTGCTGTTGGATTTGAAACAAAAAAACAAAATGGCACCCTGGGTTTAAATTACCTCAGGTTATCCAATACAGAACAAGAGATGGAGGAGGGAGGGGTAAAGACTACAGGGAAGGAGAAGGCTAGCCAATGGTTAAATGAACTCTGCAGACACTCACTGTGAAGTGCAAAAGGAATAGAAACCACCCATTGAACCTTAAGAAAAGGTATGCTACTTTGCACAGTCACTCTACTTTATACTATTATTCTGTTCTCCTAAGTGAAAAGCATTACGGTTTTAAAAAAATGGTCCATATATGCTGCTTTCACAATCAATATTTTTTTGTTTGTGATATCCTACAGTGCACAGTTCTATACTGTATTGACATACCCAAAATTGCCATTCCTTACAAAATAGCCATGGAATGCACGTCATCTTAACACACACTCACATATATAACCTTTTCAGGGGAGATATGTCAATGAAGAGAATTTCTACTGAAACCAATAGTCCTGTTTAATGTAATTTCAAAGAAGGGCTAGTAGTATTCTTAGCTTAGTGCAAGCAGGTAAAACCGTTTTGAAAGTGCAAATGTTAAGCATAAAAATAAAGGGGAAGGTCCTTTAACTAGCAATCCCCAGACTAGAAGTGTTTATCATTTATGACCGAGTCCATCTGTGTATGTTTAAGGGGAGTGGATTTTTGCACCGACTGCAGGAGATGTACAAAAGGAATTATTTTGTGGCTTTGTAAGATGGTACTTTCAGCATGTCAAAAGGACTGAAGACAAAAATGGAGCAAAGCTTCTTTTTTTTTTTTTATCATCATCAGCTGACAAAAAGGAAACAGCTACGACTTCTATACAGAGACACTGAATCTTTGGTGCCTTTTGTAAAATTTCTAGCCCTCAAAAAAACACAATCACCTTCACTGTAAAGGAAATGCTAGGGTAACCATTACAAATACTGCATAGCACAAATAAACAGTGAACCTAGCTCTGCAAAGTGTCACTGCCTCTATAATCACTCAGTTTAGTAAAGTTCATCCTGTACACCATCTGTCATCCTCTGGAGTTACCTAGCTTGGAATATAAATTTACTAATGCCATATAACATTCACAATTATTGCATGAAGAAATCAGAAAAAGTGATGGATCTGCAAGCACTGCACAAATCAGCATAACAGCTTCACTGGTGTACCTCTTCTGAGTCCCCCAAAAGAAAAAAAAACACCCATGCTAATTGCAGTGGTGTGTGTTACAGCTGAAACTTCGCAGCATTACTGTTCTGGCCATCTCCATGGGACATCATAGTGTGCTTTTCTCTCTCATTTCCATAAAAAAAAAATAAATAAATAATTTGCACTACGCCTATTAAAATTAATGTATTGTGATTACTCAACCCCATAAACCAAACCCAAACTTATGAAAGAGGAATGCTTATATAAAGCCAGAGTTTCTCAAACTTTTGGCATTCCGAATGCTATTCTGTTTTACTCCTGGGTTACTCTGACATCAGCAACAAAAAGCAAAAACACTGGAGAGAAAAAAGGCTAGTTGAAAGATGTATTAAACTGCAGCCCCACTCAAGCTCTTTTACATTACACAATTAGAAGTCTGCAATACAGCAAAATTTCTTCCAGCAGATCTTTAGAAAAATACAAAACATCAAGTACACACAAACTCTACAGCAAAGATATCCTTTATTAGACACGAACACCAGTAAAGCCTTTTGTGCCTCAGTACTACACAATCAGAGTCAGAAACCCAGAATGTCAACTTAACAAGTTCTTCTCTTTTACTGCAAGAAGAATAAACAAAAATTACAATAGAGCACTAAGCATTCAAGCTGCTTGGACTGTGCAGGCTCTTAAAAAAAAAAAAAAACAAACAAAAAAAAAAAAAAAAAAAAAAAAATTTTCTGCTAATAAAGACAAAAGCGAGATATTAGTTCAGCAACAAGCTACATAAGGCAGTTCAATACTACTAAGTCAATACATCAAGAGTTCACTTCTTCTGGAGGCTCTCAAACTGAAGGTTTAGTCCTTATCCACAATATACACAGTGTCATCCTCAATGCAAGTGAGCCAGCAAGAGCAGGGACTCATGTCATTACTGAAAAATTCTAGAATCACATCAGAGATCACCGTTTGTACTACCCTCTGAGCAAAAGGATAGGGAGGAAGTATTTATCTCGCAGCACAGTCAAAAAAGGATCCTCAACCATCAAGTAAACACTCCATTAAAACACACCATCCACAGCTGCACAAAGTAACACTGTATCCGATACCTCTACTGCCAAGTCCTTAAGGCATACCACCACACATAAATTTTCTGATCATTGGCAATTCTATAATGAGGCACACGGATTTCCCCTCACCAGACTGAGTAAGAAGAGAGTCATGGTTAGCTGTCTTTCTGGGGATAGGATCCATCAAATCACACAGGCATGCAGGTTCATTGAACCACAGGTACCAGTATGACTCTGTCATAGTCCATGTAGGTGTTAATGACCTGAGATGTGAAACGTACATCCCTTGACTGTATGAAGCGAAACATGATTCAGATGGTTGACTATGTCTCAGGCAAGTAGGAGTCTAGCACTGAGCAGCATACTACCTTCTCCAAGGATGATGTCACTTTACCAACAGAAAATGACTGATTTTTAACAATTGGCTTAGCTTTTGGAGTCTATCCAAAGGGGTACAATATTTGACAGCCTGGAATGAGATGGCTGACAGACAACGCTGCTTTACTAGGGATGGTCTGCATTTATACACTCTAGGCTTTTGGATACTGGCAAAGACCTTTTCCACCACCATGGTGCCTTTTTTAGGCAATGTCAAGCTGATAAACCTCCCAGCTTGACTAAACCTACTAAGTAATATCTGAAGGTGGTACTGCTCAAGAATAGAAATCTTAAGTTTCCCTCTCTGCAAGCCTTCCTCTCCTTGGACAGTGTGGATATCTGTGTAGTAAGAGACATGTTTTTACAGTCACAGAGAGCACCCAAGAAATGCAAGGTTATAATGCCTTCTAAACCTTTAAACCAGCTCCTGCACAGGAGGGAACCTAAGGTGGAGAAGTCTCAGTCTATATTAAAACCAACCTCAAATCTAGACTATATATATATATATATATAAAAAAAAAAAAAAAAAAAGTGTACAACCCTCTGGAACTCATACATGCACATCTCACCACAAACAGGGTCTCCTACCATATCCTTGCAATCTATTAGGTCCCCCCTCCACCTCTCAGAAAATTCATACTACCTATCAATGTACTACAGTCCCTCACCTTTCAGCCCAAAATATATTCTTGGGGGATCTCAGCTACCCTTCTACAGACTGGGAATCCTACACCACATCTAATCCACAAGCCCAGTGATTCCTAAACTTTGTTGATAACAAACTGAACAGTTGGTCCATTCTCCTACAGGGGTACAAATATCCTTGACCTTGTACTCATACAATGGGGTGAGGCAATGTTCTCACTCAATGTAATGCGTTTGCTTGGCAAATCTGATCATAAGGCAGCACTCCTTTAAATAAAAATTAAATCCAGGGATCTAACGAAAACAACTTTTAGAAGCTATTTCAAGGCTAACCTTTCTCTAGTAAGAGGCACACTGGCTAAATTACAAGCACCTCCAACCCAGTAAACACCACAGCATATGCTGAACTACTTATAAAATCTGTCTACAGCCATACTAACAGCAGTATACAGCAAGCTGTGCCTACTTGTATTAAGAATAAGACAAACTCAAAAAGACAAGCCAACCTGGTGGAATCACAATATTAACTGGTTATACAACAGAAGAAGAAAATCTTGGCCAAGCATATGAGGAACAATGCCATACATACTAAAAGCCCCCTGATCAATCCAAACAGGCATCTAAAAAGGTTAATACATACTTCAAAGGCTAAATTTGAAGAAAAATAGCTTTTCAGGTAAAGGACAACCACAAAGCTTTTTACAGCTATGTCCATAACCTCAGATGAAATACATAATAAGCAGAACGTATTGTAAATGGCATCACCCACACAAAACCTGAGGCTACTTTTGACTGACAGGTTCAGCTCAAATCACTCCCCACACACGATAGTCCAAAGGAAATCCTGGATATCACAATTTCCCCAACCATTATTAGGGAACAAGTCATCAATCCACATACCAAGACGAAACACACTGCTTCTACTGGCCCCAATAACATCCTGGGATGCTTAATAAACAGTATGAAACATGACCTCTCTGGTCCACTTCAATCACTTTTCAACTGGAGCCTACAGTCAGGTTTTGTACCCAAGGAATAGACGATAGCTACAGTCATTCCCCTGCACAAAGGAGGTCCAACCACCAATCTGGGTAACTTCAGGTCCATAAGTTTAACCAGCCTCACATGTAAGGCCATTGAAAGAATCATCATGAACATGATAAAGGAGAATATAGATAAGCTGCAAATACTGGAACCATCACAGTTTGGCTTTGTTAAAGGAAGGTGAAGCCTATTAAATCTGGTAGACTTTTTTTTTTGAGATGGTCACCAAAGTACCAGATAAAGACAAGACTATGCAGACAGCTTACCTAGACCTGACCAATGCTTTTGATACAAAAACCCACTTAGGCATTATCGACAAGCTCTCTAATTTAGATATAAACTTTTTATCACCCATTGGATATCCAACTGGCTCACTGATAGGACCCTGGAATTTAAAATAGGCGAGGCCATCTCAACCAAAAAGCCAGTCATTAGTGGAGTCTCCTAGGGCTCAGTACTAGGCTCGCTCCTTTTTGGCATCTATTTCTCTGAAATGGAAGCAAATGATGAAGGTTTATAACTAACCAAGTCTACAGAAGATTGCGAGCTGGGGGCTATCAACAAATTGCTAGCACGGGATTTGTTTTTGCATGCATTCCTAAAGGCCAAGCAGAATGAAACTCAAATGTTTGCTTCTATTTCCTGACTCCAGTCCTCAATGATTTGCCAGAAAAATCACAAACTTTATCAGGAACAGGCAAAAAAAAAAAAAAAAAAAAACACACACGAGACAAAAATCTGGACAGTTGACAGGTATGGCTCCATTCTGGATGAATAGAAGTAGGATTGCCACGTTTAGGAGAGACAAAAATGTGATGAAAGTTCCACCCACTACATCTATTTCAGTAAATAAATGTACGCTGCTTCCTCTTCAATAGCTAAACACTTATTAATGGCTAAATTTCACATTACCCAGGATACCAGCTGAAACAAACAAATAAAAAGGACTAGTCTCTGCCAAAATAATTTACATGCAGATAGGAATCCAAGTGAAGCACTAAGCAATACTGTTTAGAAATTAAGTTGTCAGATATTTTGACTAAAGCTAAGTAGTTTCACCAAAATCTTAATTTCTTGAAAGACAACCCTATTTTCGGAGTTCCTGACAAAGAACCCGATTTGAGTACCAGAAAAAATCCTTGACAGAGAAAGCCTAATGTTATGGAAGTATAATAGGGCAGTAGACAATAGGGCTTGCTCACCAGCTGTAACATCACAATAACAGTAATAAGTAAACACTTACTGTGCTGTTCACAAGTTTGCACTATGTAGAACTTCAGAATACTATAAAGTCTCCTTAGTACATAAAATTAGGTATTCAAACAGGTTAGCTTTTGTGAATTATGGTGGTAGGAGAGTGTGACATGACAAACTATATACTGATATTTTTGGCTTTAGCATAACGATAACACATTGACGCCTCTGACTTTCAAAGCGCTGAGACAAGCTAAGGCCATAGTATCTAAAGCTTAAAAGCACATCGCAAATCACTTTTCATTTAGTACCATAACCCATGTTAATAATCCTCCCACCACTGGTCAAGTCCACCAACTTCTAATACTCACCCCTCCACCAACAGCATCTCTGAGGAATGTCACGTTCATACACCGGCTCCGCAACAAAGCTGTCTTCAAGGACAACATGTCAAGTGTAGCAACTAAAATATTACAGCAAGGAAATACCTAACCTAACATTAACTGAAAAAGATGTCGGAATTTGATAACCACCCACCACAAGAATGGAAAACAAAACTCTTTCATAAAACTCCAATTGCTGCAAAATAACAATTCCAACAACAAGCTGTAAAGCTATTTATTACTTTACAACCATATACACTTTACAAACTCACACCACGCTTACAAAACCTACAGACGCATGAATAATATAAAACTCCAGGGCGTGCGTCCTTCCATCTGACGCTGGGGGCGTGACGTTATGAACGTCGCTTATTTTCCTGTTTGTATTGATAATGTAGAAAGGGATTGTACAGTTCCAAAAGACCAAAACATTAAGAAGGTATTTTGTAGTATGCTGATGTATTAATTGTGTAGAACTTAAACTGGGTTTCATAGTTTCGCTGTAACAGTCGAAACATTGAATTTTGTTTGCCAATTGCCATGTTATTGTTATGATATAACGTTAATAAGTTGGATTTGTTTTGGTGTATCTCATCCTGGGTTTAGGACGGATTAAGCGTATACAATAAAAGCACTGAGTATCTAATTTGTTGAAAACTTTAAACTGTGTAGTATATGTATTTTTGTTACTTCTGGAAATGTGCCTAAAGTTAAGAACAATGTTTATAACTATTACAGGTTGTAGATGATAGCTGATTACTTAGGAAATGTCTATTTGTGCTCGGCTAGGAGGGTCAGAGGATAGATAGTGTGCTGGTTTTACTTATAAAAAGATAATTTAATGAATTAATATGATTTTGTTTCTATTTACAATAGATATCAGTTAAAAAAAGTCTAACATTGAATGTGTGACGGGCCGTTTTCAGTTTGGAATTTCGAGGAACATGAACTTTTTTTAAGAACTCAAATGAGATACGCTCTTCGTAACGAGTTACACTTGAGAAATGTGTTATGTACTGCTAGTTGTTTTGTTTTTTGTAAAACACTTTCGCTTTGGTTGGAAGTTTTCCTGACGATGAGTGGCTCTCTCTACAAGCTTGCAACGGTGGAGTGCTTCTGTTTCATGCGGTTTGCCGATTATTTTCATGAGCAGTTTAATGCAACAGCAGGAATTGAGGTGGATGGCAGTTTTGTAAGAGAACGCAAACTGTTAACAGACGCTATGGTTTCTGAAGGGATAGCAACAACAGCTTTGACTGCTGTACCTTGAAGAAAACTAGTGTCCTTTTAATAATGTTTTAACTTTATGGAGTTTTACTTTGTGAAGCGTTTTGAATAAGATTATTTTGTTGTATTTCTAACATTCCTTGGCAGCAGTGCCTTCACACTAACCATATTTATTTATGGGGGGGGGGGGGGGTGCTAGTACATACTTAAATCAAGTTTGCTTCATTACGAGGAACTTAACTCATTTGGGTCTTAAAAAGTTCATGTTCCTTGAAGATCCACAATGAAAGGCTCAGCCACACATCATGTCCGTGATAAATGGAAACGAAGCATACTAATTCATTAAAATATCTAAGCAACACCAACATTTTTTATCCATCCTATGACTTTCCAAGTTGAAGGTGTTACCAATCTCTTGGCTAATGTTCCAAATTTTGCCTATTTGCTCCATGTTATGTGCGCTGGTGTTCCTCATTTTGGGGATGGAAGTTGGAGAGTTTTTTTTAACGTGCCAGTGTACTTTTAACTTTGTGGGGGTTTATTTGACTTGGACTCTGTACATGCTTTCTTCACCTTTGTTAGTTGTATTCTTTGAAAACCTTGTCGTCCTTAACTATACTTTTCAAGCATCTGTTTTTGTGGTCGTTTTAAAAAAATAGACATATGATGTTCTGCAACTCTCCACAAAGTATAGAAGACTCCGCATCAGAAGCTTCACACGTCAGAAGTTGACCATTTTTGTCCCCCCCCCCCCCCAAAGAAACCTCCACGCTTACATGCCCTCTGGAAAGTATGACAGGATGTAAACCAAAAAATTATGTAAGTATCCTGTCCCAGAGACTTCCCATACTTTGGAATAAACTACCTATCTATACCAAACAAAGCTCCTCATTAGCACTCTTCAAGAAAAGTCTTGATGATTGGATGGGAAATAGGAAATTCACCCCGGGGATCACCTCTGTGGCTCTGCTCGACAGTGGCACAGGAAAATAATTTTCTTGGGTGGCAAAAGCAAGGGTACCTTTTTGGCTGGGCTTGTATAGGCCACAGGGCAGATAGCCTAGTACCTACCTATGAACCTATAATTAACTCTGATAAATTTGATATGTGGAAGCCAGTCCCCTGGGAAAGTTATAATTCAAAACTGATAAGGTTGTACAATATTATGGGGTACCACTACTTAGTGTTTTGGCAGTGGTGAAGTTGTGGCTGAAAAAGGTCTTGAATAAACCCCCAAGCTGGTTAATAAGTAAAGTATTGTTTGGGGCTGTAAAGTGTTTATAAGGCACTCTTCTAGGTACAATTCTTGACTTCTGTTGTTTTTTGTCTTGTAAAGGAATGGCGAATGGCTTTCTTATGGAAATTTGTGTTGATTCTGTGGAATCTGCTGTTAATGCTGAGAGAGGAGGTAAGATTCTTTTATTTTAAGTGCACATATTTAGGCTGAACTACAATTAAAACTAAGTGTGATTTAGGTTGCCTTTTGAAAAGAAACACTTGTGCTGTACAAAGGCATTCCTTATTAGCAGTTAAGTTTGATTTATTAGTACTGCCATCATCTCTTTGTACACGTACCTATTGTCACCCTTCATCTGGAGCTCTTTATTTAATTTTTACATTTGTTAACAAGGTAAGCACACTGGTCTTTGTACACTTCAGGTACAAACTCTTTTCATGCAGAAAAATATTTCTGAAGATAGTTCTGCAGCAGTGAAAATGCTGTAGTAGATATAACCTTGCATTGTAGCAACACATTTTGCTACTTGCCTTATGCTTTCCAACGTTATCTTTTTAAGAGCATTTCTTTATTGATCCTGAAGTTGTGAGATTCTAACATTTTGTTTTACTTTCTCTCTCAAGTTAGACATTCTGATATTTCTAGGCATCACTGCTCCTTTTACGTTGACTATCACATGAAATGTTAACTATTTTAAGAGCGAAGTTATGAATATTTCATTTCGTAAAAAGAAAAAAAAAATGAAAATATCAGAATGCATACCTCTTAGTTCTTTGTTGCTGAATTCCAGACAAAAAATATGGTGGAGACAAAGGCAATGACATATTTTTTTTTGCACATTAATCTAATTCACCTAACAAAACAGTGTGTGTGTCAAAATGCATTTTGAGAAAAATAAGAAGTATGAAACTCTTTATTTTCTTACATCCTTGACTAACTGTAATCTTCAGGGATTTACCAGAAAGGTAAAATGTTTTAAGACTGACAGGGCAAAAGTATGAGGTAAGGTGAGATGTATGCTAGAAATGGAATTATTATGGTATACTTATGTCCATCCCATTTTTGTTAAATTACCTTCACTGAAGGTGCAAGTGTTTGAATAATATATGTACAGTCAAGGTAATTGGAAAACTGAATTGCATTAAGTGCACAACTGGCTTTTGCTCATATATTCAGCAAAATCTATTCTCATGTAAGTTGGTTTAGTAAACTGAACAACATTGTGATGGAATATTTGCTATTATGGTAAGCATGATGAGATGTAAGTAGCTATCTTTTACCCTGACTTTTCCTGTAGGGCTGGTGCCCTTAAGAGTAATACTCACAGTAAATTGTTTACAGATTGCTTCAGTTTCGAATATGCCTTTCCTATCAGCCTGCTAAATCAAGTGTCTAGCCAGATGTTTTATTTTTAAGATTTACTTATTTTAGGGATCCTTCCAGTTTAGTAATTTTGTGTTTTTTTTTTTTTTTTTTTTTTTTAATTGTAGGTAAACTACTCAACAGAAGTTGCACTACTGAAAAGGTGTGCTGTATGGAAGAATGCTTTGCTTGTGTGTGTTGTGGGGGGGTTGCACCATACTTGGGTGCAGGCTGCATTGTGGAAGGTGGGTGTTTCCAAAAGGGGATTATGGTTTAAATAATGAGCTGTGTATGACTACAGCAAAACACGTTGACTGCTAATATTTGAATATGATTTTCTATAAAGATTGGATATGCTTGATCCGATTGAGACTTTAAAATGGAGGTATTCCTTTCCTAGCTAGCGTTTGACCTCAAAATAGACATGAAGTTTTGAGGGATTTGTCCCCTCCCCCCACAGAGTAATGCCTTTTGAGTAAGTGGGCTAGAATGTAGAAGGGATTTATTTAGGTAGGTTTAGTGTATTCATTAGCGGACCGGAGTTCCGCTGTGGCGACCCCTAACGGGGAAAAGCCGAAGGACAACAACAGCAGTGTATTTTTAATCATTTTTTGGTTATAATAAACAGTACTCTGTTAGAACATTGTTTTGTGTAAAAGAATAGGTACTCTCATCTCATCTCTCACTTGAAAACAGTAACACTGAAGAGGATGTCAACGCACCCACCACTTCTCATGCACATAGTATGCATCAAACACAAAAATCAATGTGTGGAGGTTCTCTCAAACAAATTACCAAAACACCAGAGACCTCCAAAACGCAAGACTGCTACAACTAACAGTTCCCACAGCATGTGTGGCACATAGCAACATCATTGTCTCACTTACCAAGCCTCTAAGGCAAAACCAAAGTTTCTTGTCATTGGAGACTCCATAATGAGACACCCAGATGTCCCACTCAGGTTGGATAAGGAGAAAGTCATGGACAGCTGCCTGTCCGGTGCCAGGATTCATCAGATTACGCATGCGCAACAAGTACCATTATGACTCTGTCATAGTTCAGAGTGAACGACTTGAGACATACCTCACTGGACTATATGAAGAGCGACATGATTGAGCTCACTGAGTATGTGTCCCAGGCATGTATGTCCCTAGCCTTAAACAGCAGACTACCCTCACTTAGAATGATGCCACAGTTTAATGATTGACACCAAAAACTAAGCCAATTATTGAAATCATTCAAAGGGGATCAGCTTCTGCCAGCCTAGGAAGTCATGGTCAACAAACCTTGCTGCTTTGCCACAGACGGTTTGCACCTGGCACCAGTAGGCTTTCATCTCCTGGCAAAGGCTCTTGCCTCCCTCATAGTGCCTTTTTTAGGCAAGGTCTCAAAAAACAAACTTGCTGACATGGTTTGCCAATCATAACAAAATAAGGGTCATGCTGCTAAACACTAAGAACTTAAACCAAAACCTGCACACCCTGGAAGCACTTCTGTCACTGGAAAATGTTGATGTCTGTATAGTCACAGAAAACTGGTTCAACGCCTCAGAGAGTACCCTGCCCTTGCAAAGCTATAATGCCTTCCACACCTTCAGACTGAAAAATGAACACGTGAGAACCAAATGAGGAGGTGGTTGTATCTATATTAGAGAGAAATTTACCTCCCATCTAGTTAGACTGGGCAACTCCATGGAGTTACTCCAAGTTTAGATTGCTGTGGGTAAGACCTCATTCAAAATCGTAGTCCATTATAGATTCCCTTGCATGGGTCATGACGCACAAGAAGCCTACTTGACCAAACTGGAGTCAATCCAGATATTCCCGAGCACTCTGGTTATGGGGGATTTCAGTTATCCTACCATCAACTGGAAAACCTACTCTAGCCCTAACGCATTAGTGCAAAAGCTCCTTGACTTTGTTCCAGCACAATTGAGTTAACAAATTGTTCATTCTCTGGCAAGAGGAACAAACTTACTCGATCTGGTCCTCACTAACATGACAAACAAATGCACTGCTGCAACTGTCAGACCCTCATTAGTTAAAAATTGGTCACCTTCGAGCTGGCACTAACACCAGAACTCACAAAGGACCAAGCCAAACTAAAAAAACTTCAAGGCAAACTGTACCCTCCTAGGTGAAGGTATAAATGCATTCCAAGCCACACCCGTAGCTGGAAGTGGTAACCACACAGAAGCTTACACTAAAGCTCTGTATAATCACTTGTATAAGTGTATAGACTCTGTTGTACCAAAAAGAATCCAAGCCTGAGTCCAAAGTAAAAACAAGCCACCATGGTGGACACATAGCATCAACAAACTTTACAATAAAAGCAAAAAGTTGCTGTCCAACAAAACAAATGTGAGGCCCCAACAATGGAAAAGCACCCTCCTCAGCCTCCACAAACAAGACATGTCACATCCTGTAAGGGCATCTTTGAGAAAAAGTAAGTAGAGCCAAACTAGCCATAAGGCCTTTTACAGCTACGTACACAGCCTAAAAGGTAGGACTTGAGCATGTGTAGACCTAGTGATTTAATGGCATCACACACACACACACACACTGAGTCCACAGAGTTATAGGGATAGCAAACCTGCTAGTTGACAGATTTGGCGAAAACTTTAATCCCTTATCCCCTCCAAACGTATCATAAACCTTGCCCCAAACTCCACCCCCCCCCCCCACCCTACATATTTGAAGAGCAGGTCATTAAACCATTGTCCAAGAGGAAAAAAAAACACCACCTCAGTGTGCCCAGGCTGTCTTCTAAGCAGGCTAAAACATGAGCAAGCATCGCCATTAAGTAACCTTTTCAATTCTAGCCTAACCACAGGCTTTGTTCCTGCAGAATGGAGAACCGCAACAGTTATTCCCCTTCACAAAGGTGGCATAGCAACAGACTCGGGGAATTACAGACCTGACCAGCCTCCTCTCTAAGGCCATGGAGCATAAATAAAGACAGGTGACCTTCAAACCCTGGATCCAACCCAGTTCAGCTTGGTCAAGGGCAGATCCAGCCTGTTAAATCGGGTAGATTTCTTCAAAAATGTGACCAGGGCCATTGATGAGGACGTATCTGTGCACACAGTATACCTCGACTTGGCAAAGGCTTTTGACGCAATCCTACACTCTGGCATTACTGAAACTTTAGCAAACCAAATGTAAACCCCTTTGCTGTAAGATGGGTTGCCAACTGGCTCACATGCCAGACGCACACTATCAAAGTGGGTGACTCCACATCAACCAGCAGACCTGTCGCCAGTGGAGTTCCACAAGGGTCAGTGCAGAGCTCCGTATTATTTAGTGTATACTTCTTAGACATTCAGGCCAAAGCTAAGGGGTTGTGGCTGGCCAAGTTTGTGGATAACTGCAAAGTAGGTGCAATTACTGAATCCCCAAATGATGTCAGTATACTCCAGGAGGGTCTTAGGCAGACCGACTGGTGCCTTAGTCACAGTCTCAAACTGAATGCAAAGAAATGCATCATTGTTCCCTTTGGCAAAAACAGTGTCTCTTCACACTGTCAAATCGGTGACAATCCCCAAAGTACCTATAAAGTGATAAGGGATCTGGAATCATAAGTTGACTGTGACCTTAACTTTGACCACCATGTGTCTACTGTAGTAAAGAAAGCTTTCTATGTAGCACACTTGATTAAGTAAAGACATTGCCTTGAGAACAAAGGAGGTTATAATCCCTGTATACTTGGCACTAATTAGGCCTATAATTGTTTGGCAGGTACTGTACAAAGCACCTGCAGCAATTGGAGAGACCTCCGAGGTTTCTAACAAAGATAATCAAAGAACTCCAGCACATGCCTTACACAGACCGACTAAAGTACCTGTCACTATACTCTGTGTCATATAGACTTCTTAGGGGAGATTTCTGTCTGGCTTGCAGAGCAATCTCAGACCCACACCTAATGAATTTGCTGCACATCCGTAAATCAAATGGGAGTAGAGTTGCCCTTTCCATGGACCTAAATATGGCTTGTGACTTAAATACAGCATGCTGGAGGGACAGATGCATCTCCCAGTGACTGCCGGGTCTTTGGAATAGGCTACCAATTCATGTGAAACTGTGCACCTCTGTGACACTGTTCAAAAGGAACCTGGATGAGTGGATGGGGCACCATAAATTTTTACTGGGGATAGTGCCCACAACCCTCCTGGACATGGGCAGTCATTACTAAATCCGCTAATCAATACCCAGGACTGCATGTATTGTATTACATCAGAATAAAATGGCTAGGCTTGAAATGACCTTCGAGTCAATAGCCTTGTAAACTCCTATGATCCTATCATTTTTTGTTATTTATTTTATTTTACATTTGTTGACCAGGATTGTCCAACTGAGCTGAAGAGCCCTTTTTCAGTGGAGGCCTGGGAAGAAAATCACCAACATATTATACAATTTTCATTATAAATTAGCATTAAACAGCAGTGTTACAGGATTATTACATTGACAGAATCTCCTTGTGTTCTGACTGAGAGTTAAAGTATATTTTTTGGCACTTTAACTGTCCAGAATTCTGGACTGCCTGTTTTTGCTTGACTGAATTATTTGTATATTTGCTGGCCTTGTTTTCTGATCTTTGCTGAAACCTTTTTTTCTCTCACCCTCCCTACCTATTGCTGTTGTGTTCTTAAAGATGGTGGCTTTTGCAGTTGCCCACCCCTACTGTAAATTTGATCTGGGACCCTCCTCCCAGTCCCATCTATTTAGCTCATTCTACCTAATACTGAGATCATCTAGGAAGGTCAAATCCCTTAACCTTGAATTATCTTCTGTTCCTGCTCTCTCCCTTTTTACTTTTTTTAATATATAGACACTTTATTCAGAAGCTTATATTTTTCTAATTTGTGTTTGTTCCTACTACTCTGTTACTTCATCTTACATTGATTTTTCCTGCTACTTGCTGCCTGTTCTAAGTGTTAAACTGCATCTTTTCTGTTGCATTTATTACTGCTTGTTTATAGCCTGTCTAAATTAAATGTTTATTCTTAAGTGTTATTTTAAGCTCTTAGTTTTGGTTTAAGCACTTTGGTTTTATGCTCGCCCCTTAGCTGTCCCTGGCCTTTCTCCTTCAGATTCTGACAAATATGGATGGCCAGTTTCCTACAGTTTCCCCTGCCAGTCTGTTTGGTATGGGCATCTTGAAACAGTGTAGCAACTGGCTCATGTACACGGACGACCATCTTCTACTACTACCATCTAGGAATGCAATTTGTGAGAGATTCAATTGCATTTGGAACCTAAAGACAAAGCTCTCTCCCCCTCAAGCCAGTATATCTGGCCCTGAAAAGGTTGTCAGCACAATCGCTACACCTTAAACACCACCCACACATACACAACACACACCTTTATGTGCGGAGGTCCTCCATGTAAACATACACAAAGGAGACCGAGGCAAAAGCACATGCAATCTCCACAGCCCTCCACACTACATACCATGCATAGTTCACACACCTGTGCGCCTCAGTCATTAAGGCTTCAACATATTAGCCATAGGAGACTCCATTGTGAGACACACAGATGTGCCGCTCACCAGGCTGGATAAGGAGAAAGTCGCGGTCAGTTGTCTGTCAGGTGCCAGAATCCACTATATCACACACGCACTCATGTCTTTCAACAACAGGTACTGTTATGACTCTGTCATAGTCCTTGTTGGTGTGAATGACTTTTTATGTACCTCTCTGGACTACATGAAGAAAGACATGATTGAACTCGCTGATAGTGTCCCAGGCAGGTAGCTCCCTAGCCTTAAACAGCATTCTGCCGTCACCCAGAATGATGCTTCAATATAAACAGAAAATGATTGCCTTTAACAATTGGCTTAGTTTCTGGTGCCATTCCAGGGAGATCCAGTACCTGACAGCCTGGGAAGATATGTTCGACAAACCACGATTCTTTGCCAGAGATGGCCTGCATCCGTCTCCCCTGGGCTTCTGGCAAAGGCCCTTGCCTTCCCTGTAAGTACCTTTTTTAGGGAAAGTGATGAGGTTAAAACTACCAACATAAAAATTTCAACAAAACACAAATTAAAGGTCATGTTGTAAACACTAGGAGTCTAAACATGAAACTGCACTCTTGTAAGCATTCCTAGCCCTGGAAAATGCTGACGTCTGTGCAGTCACAGAAACCTGGTTCAAAGCTGCTGAGAGCACCCCCAGCCTTACTTGGTTACTCATCCTGTCATACATTCAGAACCCAAACTGTGGGCATTAAAGCCAAAGGAGGTGGAGTTTCAATATATATTAGACATACACACCTCCAGGCTAGTCAAACAGTGTGACGCACAGGAGACACTCCAGGTGCAGTTAAGCATTGACAAGACCCCTATTCAAATCATAGCTAGCTACCAGCCCCCAAATCTGACTCAAGATGCCCAATTTGGACCTGTTTGTATCTGTCAAGATTCAACCCTTTACCGTGATCCTGGGTGACTTTTTAATTTCCCAGGCATAGACTGGAAAAAACACTTGTACCAGAACACATGCCCAGAGATTCCTTGATTTTTTTTTTTTTGTCAATGCAAATGCCTTGGAACAGCTAGTAGATACCCCCACAAGAGGTGATTATCTTGGACTGGGTATTAACCAGCATGAGTAAACACTGTAGCATCCCTATAGTATCATCCTCCCTGGTAAGTTCCGATCACAAAGTGGTCACTTTCAAAGTCACCATCTCCCCCAACCTCCCCTCTAGCTAGAATCAGACATAAAAACTTCTCCAAAGCCGATGACAGCCTCCTGAAGGATGGTATAAACGGCTTCACAGCCCCCTTCCCCTCTTTAGGAGCTGGCACCAATATCCAAAACTACATCAAAGCACTGTACAAGCATTTATATAGATGCATGGAATCGGGAATACCTGACAGGACTAAATCATCCTCTGCAAAGAAGAGTAAACCTGTCTGCTGGACATCTGCAGTAAATATACTCTATAACAAAAGGAAAAAAGTGTTGTCCAAGACCAAGAAGGAGCAGGCGCCCAATTGGAAGCAATGTCTCCTTAGGCTGAACAAGGAAATAAGAGCACTAGTGAAATCCTCCAAAGCAAAGTCCAAATTGTCCACATCTACTAGAGACAATCATAAGGCCTTCTTCACATATATGCACAACCTCAAAGGAAGCACCCAGATCTGTTCAGAACTGGTGGTCAAGGACACCACATGTACAAATGCCATAGATGTAGCAAACCTGCTGGCCGACAGGTCCAACAAAAACTTTATCCCTCTCTCCCCCCCATCAGTAAATCAGGATATCCCCCAGTACCTTCACCCTTCCCTTATATCTAGGGAACGGGTCATCACTGCTCTCTTGAAGGCAAAAATACAGTCTCCATGGGACCCAATAACATCACAGGCTGCATCCTATGTGAACTCGGACAGGAACTTGTAGCATCATTAGGCACCCTGTTCAACCAAACCTTGTACTGGCTTCATCCCAGCTGAGTGGAGGACAGCCACTGTCATCCCTTTACACAAAGGTGGAGTGGCCGCTGATCCAGGAAATTATAGACCCATCAGCCTAACTAGCCTGATCTGCAAGCCCATGGAATGGATTATCATGGACCTCATTAACAAGGACATTGGCAATTTCCAGACACTTGATCCCACACAGTTTGGCTTCGTCAAGGGGAGGTCATGTTTGCTAAATTTGGTCGACTTTTTATGAGACCGTCACCAAAGTCATGGACGAGGGGAAGACTGTGCACGCCACCTACCATGACCTGGCCAAAGCCTTTGACACTATTCCCCACTTGGGTGTAATAGATAAACTATCTCAACTAGGCATCGATCCATATGTTACCAGATGGGGTAGCAAACTGGCTCACTGATAGAACCCACGTAGTCAAAATAGGGGAAGCCACCTCAAGTTGTAGACTTGTATCAAGTGGTGTACCCCAGGGTTCGGTCTTGGGGCCTCTGTTATTTGGGATATACTTTTCTGAGGTGCAGACCAAAACTAGTGGGCTATGGCTGACCAGGTTTGCAGATGACTGCGAGCTGGGTGCTGTCATCAATTCCCCTAGTGATGTGGACATCCTCCAAGAGGATCTCACTCAGACAAATGACTGCTGTCAGAAACATGGCCTCCAGCTGAATACCGAAAAATGCATGATCACCCTCTTTTGGGAGAGTGACATCCCCACAAATTATCACATTAATAACGTCCTAAGTACTCAATCAGTTGTGAGGAATTAGGGCACCCAGGTTGACAGCAACCTGACTTTTGACCACCGTGTTGCTTTCATTGTATGGAAAGCTTTCTACATGGACCAGCTCATAAGGGTATCTCATCCAGGGACAAGGAGGCCGTAACATTCCTGCATTCTTCCCTTATAAGACCCATTATTGAGTACAGCACTTCTTTCGGCATGTACCTCGCAAAGCACATGCAGCAGCTGGAGAGACCAGAGAGGTTCCTCACCAGGAGAATCAAGAGCCTCAAACATCTACCCTACACAGATAGGCTAAAAGCCCTATCCCTCTAGTCTGTTTCATACAGACTCCTCAGAGGTGAACTCTGTCTAGCGTGCAAGGTGATCACAGACCCCACCTTGATGGGACTGCTACATATCTGCAAGTAAAGCTCCACTCGAGGAACCCACAAAATTTCTTTTGGGGACACTATCTCTAGGATGATGGACTTTAAGTGGGATTGTGCCCAGGTCAAGGTCACCAGAACCATAGAGCGAGTGTGTGTGTGTGGGGGGGGGCACCCCCCCACTTTTATAGCTGCAAAGACCTGCCTCCTTGGGGAAAAATGGTGACATGGTAAGTATGAAAAACTCCATGGTGGAGTCTTTCTTTAAGAAAGAACCAATGTGAATTGGTCATCCTTAAGATGGACCCATGCGTGCATCACACGCTAACATGAATTTAGCATGTGGAAATTAAACAAATAGCTGTTCTGGAGATGTTCTCCCCAGTTTAGATGATACTGTAACATTTCCAACATTCAGATTAGTGGCTGAGGGATGTCATTCAAACAGTTGTGTGAAGATAATGGGCTTGTCACAAACTTTTCAAAGAAAGATAAACTCCCATGCAGTATGTTGGTGTACGCGGCACTGCCATTACATCTGGGCGTTGGTATGTAAAACAGC
Source organism: Protopterus annectens (assembly GCF_019279795.1). Classification (NCBI taxonomy): domain Eukaryota; kingdom Metazoa; phylum Chordata; order Ceratodontiformes; family Protopteridae; genus Protopterus; species Protopterus annectens. The sequence continues at coordinate 919,901,525 of NC_056748.1, read as the reverse complement.
AGCACCTGCGTGTTCGCAACTCACAATGTTTTAAACCAGTAATATTCACTGTACAGTCATTGGGTAGGAAGTGTCTATTTCTCATCTCTGCCGCTGATAATGTCCCCTCTCAGAATGTAATGTGGATGATTTTCCTGAAGGTTATTGTCTCCATGGTATTCTGCAGCTTCCACCTGCCTTTTGCTTATAAGGCGGATGTTCCGTTGGTAAGTGTGCCTGATCAGTGCTTCCTTGCGGTTGGAATTAGGAGTTTGCTCTGTGTTCTGTGTGTTAGGAGTTTTCTGCTTCCTTACAGAAGGTACATAGAGTTTTGTTCAATATTATGATGGTTTGTATGAAGCACAAAGTATTAGATGAAAAGCAGAAAATGTGGATATTGTTTGGAAAATCTGGAATTGCCAATTCACGAGCTTGTTGGTGGTGGTTTAAAATACACCACAATAACTCTTCCAAATTAAAGAGAAGTCTCAGGGGGTAAACTCTGGCTAGTGACGGCTTACTGACGGAGTTCTAGGCCCAAAAGTGCAACTTTTAATCCTGTGCACAACCAAGCAAGAATAACAGATGCCTCCGCTATAAAGAACTCCAGCAGGAAAGTAAACAAAAAAAAAAAAAAAAAGAAAAAGCAACTAATAAGCCACTTGATTGTAGGAGGGTAAAGCTAGGAAAATGAAAAATACAACCATACCTCTCAATCGCTTAATGCAAAAAATATGGACAAAGCTTGACAAAATGGGGGACAAAGGCCCTAAAATAGGGACAGATTTTAAGTATTGCTCTTATAAACTTAGAAAGTTGCTAGAGTAGCAGGATTTCTTTTAACATACATTTTATGAAGGATTTGAAGTCTGAAACTCAAATTGACATTATTTAGTGACTTCAATCCTGAGAGCATCCCAGTGATTTGCCAGGAAAAAAGAACAGGCCAAAAATATGAGGCAAAAATCTGGACAACATTCTGTACGGTTGAGAGGTATGAACACTACTATAAAGTGCTTCCCTGGTGATGTGGCAGGAAGGAACAAGAGCATAAGCCTTCAGAACATGTAAGCAGAAGTTTGAAGAAATAGAAATTAACATCACAGTCAGACCTAGATATAAATAAATTTGATAGGACATGATACAGAAGTAGTATTTTATTTACTCTTATTTGCACTTTGACTAGGTTAGTCCCACCAGCCAAAATTCCTGGCTATTTCTTCCCGCACTATTTACTTCCCTAGACCCCTGTCTAGCAGGGCGACTGACGTGATCCTCGGGGTGAATTTCTTTTCTCCCATCCAGTCATCAAGGTTCCTTTTGAAGAGGGCCAAAGAGGCACTGTGCTTGACATGTATGGGTAATCTATTCCAGAGTCTGGGGAGTCTCTGGGTCAGGAACCTATCCCTCCAGCATGTTTTGTTTATTGTGATCACAAGGTTTAGATCCCTGGAGCGTGTGGCTCTGAGGGTTTGGGATTTCTTTGTGTAGCATGTAGCTCTGGGTTTGACATGGCCTTGTATGTTAAGCAGAGATCGCCTCTGAGTAGACTATATGTGACAGGAGTTTTTTTAAGGCGGTTAGCGTAGGGCATCTGCTTTAGGCCTGATTCTTTTAGTGAGGTTTTTCTGCGGCCTTTCCAGCTGTTATATTTATGTATGTATGTATGTGTCTGTAGAGATATATATATATATATATATATATATATATATATATATATATATATATATATAATGTGTGTGTGTTTTTTTTATATATATAAAGGCTGGAATTTATTGTGCACAATGACCTGTATAGTACTACCAGTCTCTAGAACAGGAAAGTCTGTGAGACATTCATTGGGTGTTAGTGTAAGTGATTAATGGCATTACCTAGTAACTATGAACCTGTTATCAGTTTGCCATCCATTCCGTATTGCAATATTACTAGTTTATTTTTATGTAACATAGACAATTTATTCTTCAAGGGCAACAGGCACTTTCATTGTAGATGAAACAATGAACTATAAAGTTTTCTAGCAGCAACCTCTTCATTAGTTACAAATTCCTTTTAATGTGGAATTATTTAGATGACTTTACTTCTACAGAGATTTTGCATATTTACTGATATTGTTGGATTGTAATGACAGAAGTTTGAGTGGCATTCTATGGCTGAAGCTTTTTCTGAAATGGGTAGTTTTGTCATTACTGGTTCATACACTTTGTTTCATTGCTTACTAGAAGACTGTTCAAAGCTACGAATTTAAAACGCATTCTAACAAGTGGTGCTGTATTGTACAAGGAATATAATTTAATACAATCAATCAGGAAGGTGAATCAAAGAATGCATGTATGTATGCATGGCCCTAAAAACTTATAAGGAGCCTATGGTTTGAAAACAACCCAGATATAAGCGTGGTCCTCTACTGGCCAGATGCAAAACGAATGTGGGTTTTCATGTCCTTTCAATGAATGTGAGTTTCAAGGACAGAAGTTTACTGCTCATTTTAAGTCTGTTTTCATTGCAAGACTGTATTGTTTGTTTAGGAAATGGTTATTGGTGTTTGTGCTGTTTTATTTCGGTAGCTGTAATCATTGTAGAAGTAATTAAGAAAAGAGTATGCATGCTGACATGGTTTGAACAGTGTTTATGGTAACTGAGGAGAAATAGCCAAGTAATGGAACACTGGAGTAGCTAGGGAGGGGGCTGCTGCTGGAGTGGCAGGGGGTTACAGACTATCCATTCAAATAAAACAAAGCTCATCACTGTCCATGTTCAAATGCAACTTGGATCTAATAGAAAATGTACTCCTGGATTGCCTCCCATGCCACTAATGGATGGAGGCAGTTCCTAAATGCTGCATTCCTTACATGGGTCCCATCAAATTATCTATGGTATGATCAGTTATTTTCACTAGGGTAATGTACAGTTATCAGCCATGGGATAGGTAAGACTAATCGGGAAATGTTAATTCAAGCACCAAAAGGGAAATTGGCTAAGCTTAAAATGTCATCTAAGTGAACCTATGTTGTGGTAGTAAATAGTTTTCCTTTTTAGATCACTGAGTGCCCCTGTCACCCCCCCCCCCCAGTCTTCAACAGCTTCCAGCGCCTATGGCCCAGGTTTCGGATGTCCATAAGAGATGCTATGAGTTACTGCAAATGGAATCTCCCAAACCTGTGGCCATTCCTCTTGTCTTGCCTGCTTTATTGTATGTTTTTCCACTGCCACTAAAGCGCCAGGTTCTCTGCCCCGTGCTCCTGGGAAGTCTGATAGGTTTTACAGGGTACCTGAGGTCTGTTCCTTTTTGTTTAAATATCCTGCTGCTGACCCCTCTGTGTTGTCTGTAGCCTCTAATAAGCCATCTCAATTGCCTTCTGATAAGGACAGTAGGACCATGGATAGACTGGGTAAGAAGTTTTATACTCCCCACCCTGGCTTTTAGGGCTATTAATTATCAGACCCATATTTCTAGGTATGTTTTGGCTGTTCTTTCTCAGGCTTGTCTGGTTCTTTCTGAACTTCCAGACACGAAGGGTAAATCTACTGCCCTTTCCTTGCTTGGGACTTAGGTAGTTCATCATTCTATCAAGTGTAGTTAAGATGCTGTATATGCCTCTTCAAGGGCTGCTGCTTCTGGCTCTGTTCTGAGGAGATCTTCATGGCTTCGGCTTCAACCTTTGCCTGATGATATTAAGGCTAAGTTGCTGGTGCTCCTGTGGATAATGCTCATTTGTTTGGTGAAGTGGCTGCTTGTTTAAGGCTCTTCAGGACAAGGGAAAGGCTTTACAGGAGCTTAAGCATGTCTTTCTTTCTCCCGTGCCTAAATTTCAACATAACTCCCCTTCTAAGCCAGCCTTTGTTCGTAGGCAGTCTCATCCTCCTCCTAAAGGTAAAAAGGGTAATAAATGGACTCCTCCTGCTAAAGCCACTCAGACTGCAGGGATTCTTAAGCCTTCCTTTCCAGACAAACCAGGATCACCCAGGATTCTTGGGTTTTGTCAGTCATTTGTCAAGGGTACTTCATGGTCTGGATTTCCTGTCCTCCTTTTATGACATTCCTCAGCCTCCTCTGGAACATTTTCCTTTTTTCCCAAGAGTTTCTTTAGGACCTCTTTGTTCAAGAAGTGCCCATGTCCCAAAGGAGGAAAGGGTTTTATTCCAGGATGTCCTGTTGCCCAGAAAAGAAGGTACTTGGAGACCTGTTCTAGACCTATCCCATCTGAACACCTTTCTGAAGGTGCCTTCCTTTCGGATGTTGTCCCTTCAGGCCCTTTTTCCTCTCTTGTTCCCTCAGGCATTTCAGGTGTCTCTGGACCTCAAGGATGCTTATCTCCTTATTTCGATTCATCCTCTTTTCAGGAGATTTTTGCGTTTCTCAGTTGCTTCCTGGCATTTTCAGTTCTGTGCTTTGCCTTTTGGCCTTTCTATTGCCTCAAGGGTGTTCACCAAATGCCTCACTCCTGTGATTGCCTTTTTCAGGCTTCAAGGGATCCAAATCTTTCCTTATTTGGATGACCTGCTGATTCAGGCATCTTCTCCAGAGATCCTTTTGCAAAATCTTCATTTTACCATTTCTCTTCCTCAGAGCCTGGGGTTCACAAACTTCAAATCTTCCCTGACTCCTTCTCAGGATCATGTCTTTCTGGGTTGCAGGTTTCAAATGGTGCCAATGCTGCCATTCCTGCCTCCTCCAAAGGCATTAACTCTCATTTCTTTCTTTCAAACTGTTCTTCCCCTGGCCTCCATTTCTGCCAGGGAGTTTCTAAGAGCTCTGGGGTTCATGGCTTCCACCATTCCGATGCTTCCTCTGGCCAGGCTCCACATGAGGAAGTTCCAGTGGTTTCTGAAGTTGGTGTGGCTTCAGTATGTGCATCTTCTAGACTTTCCTGTTCCTCTTCTGTGTCTAAAGGTTGAACTTCTGTGGTGGATTCGGCAGTTGTCTCTGAATCCAGGGCTCCCATTTCAGCCTCTGCTTCCCTCTCAGGATCTGTTCACAGATGCTTCAGATGTAGGATGGGTAGCAATTTTGGCTCTCTTACGGTTCAGGGAGTGTAGTCTCCTCGTCAGCGGAAGGAGCACATCAACATCAAAGTGATGAGGGCTTTTCTGCTGGCTGTTCAGGCCTTTCATCCTCTCTTCTCTGCAGGGTCTGTCAAGGTATTTACGGACAATGCCACAGTCATGTGGTATCTCAACAAACAGGGGGGGTGTGAGATCCTACCGTCTTTGACGGCTGACACTTCTGGTATGGGATCTGGCTATCCAATATAGTGAGACTCTTCAGGCAGTTTACATTCCTTCAGATTGGAACATTGTGGCAGACCATCTGAGCAGGTCCTTCACTCAATCTCCTGAATGGATGCTTCATGGGGATGTGTTTCTGGACATCGTTCATCAGTGGGGTACTCGAGTAGATCTTTGCCACCCCTTTGAACAAACAAACTTCCTCTGTTTTGTGCAAGAGTCCCAGGTCCTCTGGTCTGGAAGGTGGACACCCTCTAATTTTTTGAAAGGGGATGTTTCTTTACGCATTCCCTCCCCTTCCTCTCATTCTGAGAGTCCTGTTCAAGATTCATCGGGAAGGTTTCAGAGGCTTGTTGGTGACTCCCTTTTGGCCATGACAGCACTGGTTCTCTCTACTTCTGCATCTCACCAGGGGTAATAATCACCTGTTATCTCACAGGGTGGATCTCCTCACACAAGAAAAGGGGTCTCTCATCCATCCCCACCTGTCTATGTTTCATCTGACACTGGGTGATGGGGTTTTGATTCCTCAAACACTTTTTTCTGAGGATGTGTTGCAGGTCCTGCAAGAGGCCAGGAAACCTACTACTAGGAAATCCTACTTATCTAAACGGAAGAGGTTTTCTATTTGGTGTCTTTCTCATGCCCTGGACTCGCTTTCTGTGGCTGTTCCTTTGGTTCTTTGTGTGTGAGTTGCTCAATGCTAGTTTGGCCTGTTCTTTTACTAAGGCCCACTTATCAATGCTTTCTGCTGTTAACTCCTCCGTTACCTTCTAGATTTGAGGCTAATCAGTTTCTTAAAGGTGTCCTTAATATTGGACCTTCCAGGAAGCCTGTTCCTCCTCCCTGGAATCTTAATTTTCTTCTGGAAAAATTGACTCTGGCTCCTTTTGAGCCTGCTGTTTCAGCTTCCTTACAACATTGTTCTTGAAAGACAGTTCTTTCGTTAGCTATTACTTCTGCCAGATGGGTGTCTGAGTTGCAATTATGCCCAAGGTTGTTAATGAGTTGTCTAATCAGTCTATTAATTTGCCTACCTTTTTTTGCCTGTCTGCAATCTGACAGTGAGAGGGTGCTACATACCTTAGATGTGCATAGACGGCTGTGGTTTTATTTGGATAAAACTAAAGCTATCAGGAAGTTTGAGCAGTTATTTCCTATCATCCTAGTTCTTTAGGTTTGGCTGTTTCCAAGCAAACTGTTTGCACTTGGATTTCAAAGGCTATTTCCTTTTGTTACACTTTTCATAGTGAGAGCCTTCCTTCTAGTAAGGCTTATTCCACTAGAGCTGTGGCTTCTTTTGCTGCTTTTTCAAAGGCTTAGATGCTAATTCTGTTCTTGAAGCTGCTACCTGGAGTTCTGTGCATACCTTTAGCACAGTTGTATGGTATTTCCAGAGCCAGAGTTGGTTTTGCCGATGCCATTCGTCTGTCTTCTGTCAGTCTATACACACTGAGCAGAGTGGATAAGAGTTGTTCACCGCAGCTGTTAGCTGAGATATACAAGTATCCTGTTTTTTTTTCGATTATTTGTACATATTGTTTTTAACAATTAATATATAGCACTTTTGTCTGCTTTTTAGTCTTCGAGTGTATTTTATTGCTATTAACTAATCTGCAGAAATAACTGATTTGTCTGCAGTTAAAAGCATTCTATATCTTTACAAATCTTTATCTGTTTGTGCTTTCTCTAGTGCTACTGTCCTGTAGGCTATTGTCCTCACCCTCCCTCCCAGTTGGTGTCTTGCTCTTATACTTGGTGGCTTTGCAGTTGCCCACCCCTACTGTAAATCTGATCTGTGACACTCCTCCCAGTCTAGTGTCATTAGCTCATTGCCTTAATATTGCTACAACTCAAGTGCTCTAGGTTGCTGCATCTGAAGTGTTTGTGCGTTTTAGCTGCTTTTCTGTATATATAGACTTCTCTGTTTCTTTAACTAAATAAGCTCTGCAAAGTTGTTTTATTGCATTCCTGCCTGTATTTCTGAGTTTTTTGCACTTTTAAAGTTTGTTTTTGCTTAGTTTAACTGGTAGGCTACACACTCAAGTGCGCTAGCCAAATTAAAGTATTTACTGTGTTTTTGTACCTAATTTCTGCTACTTTGTAAAAAAAAAATCCTTGTTTCCCGCCTTTATTGAACTAGAATAGTCCAGTCTTCAGGTATTGCTGATCTCTGGGCTGTGTCATAGTTCCTGTGTTGCCCATATCCTTATTTGGATAGGAGGAAGCTTCTTTGTTCACCAGTGAGAGTGGGGAGCTCTGAGTAGCCTATCTGTCCCTTGAGGAGTGGTTCCAGCCCAGTGACCTGTATTGGCCGTTTTGGTCCATTTCCTGTCTCTTTCTAACTTCCTGTTTTAAAGCCAGTTTTAGCGCTTGTAATTTAAAGTTTATCCTGTTTGTTGCATTTACCTGTTGAGGCTACACACTCAGGTGCGCTAGCCTGTGTTACATATTTATTGCATTTTTTCTGCTGTTTGTTGCAAAAAGAAAAAAAAAATGATCCTTGTTTCCCATCTTTCCTGACCTAGAGTAGTCCAAATACAGGCTTTGCTGTATTCTGGACTTTTGGAAAGTTCCTGTGTTGCCCATTTCCTTTCTTTGATAAAGGGAGTCTTCTTTGTTCACCAGTGGCAGTGGGGAGCTTAGAGCAGCCTATCTATCCCTGGAGGGGTGTTCCCAGCACAAGAATCTGGTAGTCTATTGGCCGTTTTGGGCCAATTTCTAGCTCTTTCAAGTCCACCTGTATAAAACCCGCTTTGGCACGGTTTGTGCGCTTGTTACTACTCAGCCAAGCTCCTCGTGGTCCTGCAGAGTGGTGCCAGCAGCAGAGAGGCTAAAAGAGCGACTGCTAACCTGATAAGTGTTTTTTTTCTTGCTACTACCTGGGCGACTGTCTGATCTAGCTAAACTGCAAGTATTTCTGCTTCTTGAAACTGTTTTAAACTGTTTAAAGTTGTTTTTGCACCTGCACTTTTAAAGTTTGCCCTGTTTGTTGCATTTACCTGTTGAGGCTACACACTCAAGTGCGCTAGCCTGTGCTACATATTTATTGCACTTTCCTGCTGTTTGTTGCAAAAAAGAAAAAAAAAATAAACAAAAAAATTATCCTTGTTTCCCATCTTTCCTGACCTAGAGTAGTCCATATACAGGCTTTGCTGTATTCTGGACTTTTGGAAAGTTCCTGTGTTGCCCATTTCCTTTTTTGGATAAAGGGAGGCTTCTTTGTTCACCAGTGGCAGTGGGGAGCTTGGAGCAGCCCATCTATCCCTGGAGGAGTGTTCCCAGCACAAGAATCTGGTAGTTTGTTGGCCGTTTTGGGTCAATTTCTAGCTCTTTCAAGTTCCCCTGTATAAAACCCGCTTTATCGTGGCTTTGTGCGATTTTGCGCATAGCACCGCATCGGGCAGCACCGCTTAATTGGGTTTAAACCATTCTCGGCTCCACAAAGTCTGCTCTTCATCTTTTCCCTTAGAACTGATCTAGTTATCATAATAAACACCCTATTCCCACTCTAAAGCCTAGCACTTGCTCACTAAAGCAATTATCTAAGTCAGCACTAAATAATTAAAAGCACTACACCCTCACAAACTCCCTTTGAGTACTTTGTTCCCCATTGGCCCTTTTTTTTTTCAATTATAAAGGAATTCCCAATACTATTCTAGCATGTCCAAAGGTCAGTTGTCAATCTCCTCTCTGGTCCAGCTGGTGAATCTGGGAATCTTGAGGCAATGTTACAACTGCCTCATGTACACAGACAACCCTCTCCTCCTCCTCCTCCCAACAAATTCCAACACATGTGAGAGATGCAACCATATAGCCAAACTGGAGGCGAAGCTCTCTCAACTCAGTACTGGCGTAACCAGTCAGGAGGAGAAGGAAACCACACTCACTACAATTCCAGTCTCACATAGGCCTACCACGACAGCAAACCAAACACATAAACACACAAAAACATACTCGGAAGCTCTAAATAAAAATCTGCCTAAGAAGCAGACACCCAAGCAACCGCTACCCCAAAACAAAACACATGCAACACATAGCTCACAAAGCCAGTGTGCCAAACAGTCACAGCCCTTAAGGCTAAACAACACACCCGATACACTTGTAATAGGTGACTCTATCGTCGGGCACACTGACGTCCCGCTCACCAGGCTGAACAAGGAGAAGGTCACGGTGAGCTGCCTGTCGGGCACTAGGATCAGCCACATAACACAAGCACTCAGGTCACTCCAAGGCAAGTACAAATATGACTCGTCATTGTCCATGCTGGTGTGAATGACCTGAGACATACCTCCCTGGACTACATGAAAAGAGACAGAGGAGCTCTCTGAGCATGTAGCCCAGGCCGGTATGACCCTGACCTTGAGTAGCATTTTACCCTCACCAAGAAATGATGCCACAATATGAAGACAAGATTATCAATTTCAACAACTGGCTTAAGTATTTGGTGTCATTCAAAGGGGATCCAATGCCTGTCTGCCTGGAATGACATGCTCGACAAGCCGCGATGCTTTGCTAGGGACGGCTTGTATCTGTCACCCCTGGGCTTTCGGATATTGGCAAAGGCTCTTGCCACCCCCATAGTGCCTTTTTTAGGCAAGGCTCAAAAGACAAAACCCACCTCCATAGGTATCAGAAGGGATAAGAAACTGAGTAATGCTACTGAATGCCAGAATTCTAAACCTCATGATACACGCACTCGAAACTCTCCTTAGCATGGAGAACATAGATATCCGTGCAGTAACAGAAACCTGGTTCAAGGCTCCCGAGAGCACCCCAGCACTACCAGGTTATACCTCATACCATGTTTTTCGGCCCCAAAACTTGGACCGAACCACAAAAGGAGGGGTAGTATCAATATTCGTCAAAGATACCCACACCTCCAGGTTGGTGGCACAGCACGAAGCATCAGATACTATCCATGTGCAACTAACAGTGGGTAAAACTGCCTTTCTGTTTATAGCCTGCTACAGACCACCCTCCCAAACCCAGGAATCCCACTCGGCCTTCCTGAGAACACTGGAAAATATGAAGGTCTCTCCAAACACCATTATATTGGGCGACTTAAACTACCCTAACATAGACTGGGAGTATTACTCTAGCTCCAACACCCTAGCCCAAAGGTTCCTAAGAATTTATAAACTCAAATGCTATGGAACAACTTGTTGCCACTCCCACAAGAGGGGAAAGCATACTGGACCTGATCATCACCAACATGGGGACTCTATGCTCCAGACCAGAAGTGTATCCCTCACTGGTAAGATCAGACCATAAACTAATCTCACTAGATATTCACATCCCGACCCCAGCCCCTGCCCAGAAAACCACAGTGAAAAACTTCTCTAAAGCAAATTTCACACTCCTCAAAACCGAGGTGGAATCCTTCAAAGCCCCCAGGCCTGTGGAAAATATGGCCTAGACCGCAGAATCCTTTATAAACGCATTCTGTGAACACCTTCAGGAATGCTTGGATCATGCAATTCCAAATAAAACCAAGACCCAATCCTCCAAAGTTAGGCGTCCTGTCTGGTGGACCCCAGCCTTAACTATACCATAGAAGGAGGAAGCTACTACATGATAGAGCAAAATCCCAAAAAGGGAAGGCATCTCTGATCAGTATTAGCAAAAAACTACGGGCACTCATAAAATCGTCTAAGGCCAGCTTAGAGAGAGAAATTGCACAGGACACTAAGGATAATCACAAGGCTTTCTTTAGTTATGTTAGGAACCTGGGTGGGAATTCCCAGATATGCTCAGAATTAGTCCAAAATGACAAAAAATACACCTTATTCACAGACATTGCCAACATCCTAACTGACAGGTTCAGTGCAAACTTCTCCTCCCCTTCCCCACCAAAAGGGCAAATATCTATCCCAGCAAAGTGCTGCCCCCCTGACATCTCAGATGCTCAGGTAAGAGCCGCCCTCTCCAAAGCAAACAACACAGCATCAATGGGACCAGACGGTGTCCCGGGCTGCGTGCTACATGAACTCCCAAGAAGAACTAAACCCAAACATAAAACTACTGTTCAATCTCAGCCTTACTACAGGATATGTACCCAAAGTGTGGCATACAGCAACAGTGGTCCCTCTCCACAAAGGTGGTGCCTCAACGGATCCTGGAAACTATCGCCCCATAAGCTTGACTAGCTTGGTCTGCAAAGCTATGGAAAGGATCATCATGGACCTCATAGATAAAGATATTTGGGACCTACAGACACTGGATCCTACCCAGTTCAGCTTTAAGGGCAGATCCTGCCTCTTAAACCTGGTCGATTTCTTTGAAACAGTCACCAAGGCCATTGAGGAGGGGAAGGTGGTCCACACAGCCTACCTGGACCTTGCAAAAGCCCTCGATACAATACCCCACTTGGGCATTATAGATAAGCTCACCAGCTTAAATATAAACCCCTATGTCACTAGATGGGTTGCAAACTGGCTCAAGGACAGAACCCACATGGTTACAATTGCTGGAGCCATGTCAGACTCCAAACCAGTTACAAGTGGCGTCCTACAAGGCTCAGTCCTGGGACCTCTCTTGTTCGGTATATATTTCTCAGAGGTACAGGCTAACACGGAAGGACTGTGGCTGACCAAATTCACAGATGACTGCAAACTGGGTGCCATAATCGACTCTCCAGCCGACACAAGCATCCTACAAAAGGGCCTCATAGAAACAGACAACTGGTGCCAGAGCCATAGCCTCAAGCTAAACGCCAAAAAGTGTATAGCCATCCCCTTTGGCAAAAACAAAGTGCCCACAAATTACCACATAGGTGGTAATCCATTAAGTACGGAAGAAATAATTAGGGACCTGGGAACCCAAGTTGATAGCAATCTCTCATTTGACAACTACGTGGCCAAAGTGGTTAGAAAAACATTTTATATAGCCCACCTAATCATGAAGGGATTCACATCTAGATCAGGGGAGGTCATCGTGCCTCTTTACTCATCCCTCATCAGGCCCATAATTGAGTACAATGCCCCTTTTGGGATGTACCTTACCAGACACCTGCAGCAACTGGAAAGACCCCAAAAGTACCTCACCAAGAGGATCAAAGGGCTCAAACAGATGCCATATGCTGCCCGGTTAAAGAAACTCCAGCTCTACTCAGTGGCATACCGCCTGCTCAGAGGCAATCTGTGCCTGACGTATAAAGCCATGTCCAACCCGGAATTAATGGACATGCTGCACCTCAGAAAATCCAAATCCCATCGAGCTACGCGCTTGAGAGATTTGAACCTCAGCACTGAAATAAATAGGACATGCTGGAGGGACAGATTCATAACTCAGAGGCTCCCTTCACTCTGGAATAAAATCCCAGTCCAGGTTAGGCAGAGTCCCTCATTGACTGTCTTCAAGAGGAATCTTGATGAGTGGATGGGAGATAGTAGGTTTACCCCAGGTATCACTTCTGTGTCACTGTTAGACAGAGGCACAGTATACTAACCTCGAATAAGGGCATAGCAAAATTAATTTAAAATGGGTGGCGAAAGCCAAACACACTCTGGCTAGGCTTATAAATGCCCTATGGCAGATAGCCTAGTATGAACCTGTTCTTCATGGCTTCTTTGAGAGCTCTGCTGCTTCCTCCTCCCAGGTTTCTTCTTGAGATAGGAATACTGCAGCAGTGAAATGTAAGGACATAGTACAGTTGTGTATAATGTTAACCATAACGGTAGATGTCCTTGCCTTCACCACTGCAGTATTCACTCCCTCCCTCCACCCCCCCCCCCTGGTCTTTCCCTTCCTGGCTGTGCAGATTCTCATTTGTTTTCCTTGGACTGCTGTTCCTACTGGGGCACTCTGTTCTGAAGATGGTAGGCCTGAATGTCAGCTTTATGCCCTACCTTACGCAAGGAGTAAGCAGGTGATGTTCAGCGTACCTTAAAGCAACGGAAAGCTTTTGTAAACTGGCTAGATGGAGGGCTTCACAGCAGGGAATCCCATTAGTAAGGAATACTGCAGTGGTGAAGGCAAGGACATCTACCATTATGTTAAGATTTTACACAACTGTACTGTCATTTGTGTATATCCCATGGGCCTCTATTACAGGAGGTTTTGGGTATCACACAGTGAAAATTCTAGTTTGGCTAGGGTTTTCTTGTAGTTTTTACTAATTGGCTTGTCTGTGTTACTTTACTTTATGGTTTTGAATAGTTGGTATATGGGGGAAAAAGAGTAAGAAATCTGCACAAATGCATGTGAGTATTTGTAAGTGTTCAAAAAGGAAAGTATGGTAATGGACTTTTTATCATTGTGCTTTGCAATGTGCTGACTTTTCAATTGTTTTCATCTTTAGAAGATGTTAAAATTATTAATGGAGGTGAACAAATGAGTGCCATTCTGGAGAACTGCCTCTGTCCATTAGTAGTACAGGGGCCAGTCCGGGGTTAAATTTTGTTTCCCCCATCCATAGATCTAGGTTGCACTTGAATATGAGCAGTAATGAGAGCGTTGTTTTATGTGACTAGGGAGTCTGTTACACAGCAACTGTATCCCCTGTGAGATATACCTGTCCCTTCAAACTGTTTTGATGTTGCAGAAGATGTTTGGATCACCATACAGTATTTCTGATGCCATTTGACATGATGATGATGTGTAGTAAATCCAATAGTAATGGGTCTTGGATGACTTGTATGTCAGACACAGGGCACTTAGTCTGCAAGATACTGAGTATAGTGACATGGCTTTGAGTTAGTCCACGTAGGACATATTGTTTAGGCCTATTTCTGTGGGCATTCTAGTTCCCTGTGTCAGTACAGCTGCATGCCAAAGGGACCATTATATTCAGTGATTGGTCTGGTAACGGCGATAATGAGATTCCTAGATCTAGACACAATCCCTTTGCTTATAAACTGTGCAGTATAGAAGGATATTCTTACAACAAAATACATGTTGGTTAAAAGTTAGGTCACTGTCCACATAAGTTCCCAAATCCCAAACAACTTGGTAAGTTTTAAAGGTGTTTATTATAAAGCTTGTTTAAGATTACACTGTGTGGGCTTGCCCTGCACCTGTTCCAACGGAGTACAGCTGCATGTATGCAGCTGTTTACATTGCTGGTATAATGTGTTTGTGCACATCTCTGTGTATTCAGTGGAAGTCAAGTGGGTTTGGTGGGGATTTGAGGTTTGCTAAAGTATCACTTAGAGTAGGTAATTTTTCTTAAACTTCTAAAGGTACCTTGGGTGTAAGGGATCTCTGGCTTCAGTTTTACTTCAATGGGGATTGCTTTGTCAGACCTAACAAGTGGAAGATACACAAGAGATAGTGCAAGAGGCTTCCATATTAGTAAGGACAAGCTCCAAGATGTTAGTCAGAATACCCACTAGAGGAATAATTGCTCTAGGGCATTTGTATTGACAAAGTCCAGGAATGTATGTTCTTGTGCACTAGTGCTTGTGTACTTTTCTCAGCCTATAATTGGATAGTTTGGATCACAGGAAAATGGGATTGGAGTTGATATTGCATGATTCTAGTTCCTGTAGGTAGGCGTTCTGGCTTTTTTTGTCAGAGTGAGTTCTATAACTGGCTTGTGTGGTACAGGACTTTTCTGATGGTTATTTGGTTGTGAAATAGCTCTAGTGCATCATGCTGTTTTACTAGCCTTGGTGCGAGTGTCTTCTGGTTGAAGACCGAGACACTTCCATCTCTCTTTCTCTTCTGAGCAGTAACTAGTCTAAACACACATGGAAGGTGTTAACAGCCCTGCACATCATCCGTAATCTCCAGTATGTTAGTGTGTCTCCTTTATAACACAGACATCAGTGTCTTCCTGGGTGGGAAGGGTTTGTAGGGAGTGGAGTTTCATGTTCATGGTCCCGGTATTGATCAATAACACCTTCATATTTTCCTTTGCTTGTTTTGTTATGGTGGTAGGTTTATCAGGTTCATAATTGCTTAAAAAAAGCATTATGAGGGTGGACAATGTCTTTGCCAGTGATAGAAATCCTGTAGGGGTAGATGCAAGCCACCCCTAGCAAAACAGCATGGCCTGTCAACCATGTCCTTCCAGGCTGACAAATATTGGACACCCTTTGAATTGCACCAAAAACTAAGCCAGTTATTGAACTTTTTTTTTTTTTTTTTTTTTTTTTTTGCTCATATTGCAGCATCATCCTTGGAGAAGATAGAATGCTGCTCTATATTAGGCTCATATCTTCCATGGACACAGTCTGAGAGCTCCATCATGTCTCTCTTCATATAGTCCAGGGAAGTACACCTCAATAACACCAGCATGAACTATAATGGCCATACTGGTACTTGTTGTTCAAGGTCTTGAGTGCATGAGCGATCTAACAAATCCTGACGCCAGACCAGCAACTTACCAGGCTGAGCAACGAAAGAGTTATGGCTAGAAACACACCTGTGTGCCTTACGACGGAGTTGCCTATAATAAAAATGTTTGGGTCGATGCCTGCCTTGCGTACTCAGCATCTGTGACTTTGGACTCCTTGTGCTATGTAAGGAAGAAGGCTAAATATGCTGAGTGTGCTTTGCTCTGTGTTGTGTTTTGAAGATCTTTTGTGATTTAGGCAAGTTAATCTTCAGAACCTCAGCATATGATTAATTATGTGTATTGTGATGGCCATGGAGAGGTGTGGTGTGTGTGGTGCACCGCTGATGAATTTGGTGTCGGAGTTTACTGTGTGTGAGATTTTTTTGAGTCCAGGGATATTCTATATGTACATCTCTCACACACTGTATTATGTTTGAGTAATAGATAATTGTCAAACAGCATGAGACACTTCTTGCACTGTCTCAAGATACTCATCTCAATCAGGCTGGCTAGAGAATTTGTGGGGAAGTACTGATCCATGATACTGACAGGAATGAGTTTGGGGCAGGTTAAATATAATTGCTTGGAGTTCATTTTTAGAATAATGTGTGAGTAGATTTTGCTACTGTGTATTTAAATTTCACTACAAAACAGCTAGCTTGGAAACGTTCTTCTGTCACCTGCAAGAACCAGTAAACTGATGCACTTAATATTAAGCAATTGTATCAAAGATTCCCTAATGAGTAGTTTCAGGGGAGAGACTGCAAAATGGTACTTGTGTGCTTACTGTTAATAGCCAGTAAACTGGGAGAGGTAGGGAATTATGCTGTGGAATTATCTTAAGTGGCAGGTGACAGCAGATATGCTTGGTTTAAGAACACAACTACAGCAAGGTTGGTGAGGAGAGGCAATTAGACTCTTAGCTTCTGAGATGACTGGCCTGAAGGTGCCTTAATGCAAGGACAAGTCTTGAACTATTTTGGGATGCAGTCAGTACATAAGAATGAAGCTAGAGTTTAATAAGTTAAGCCACTTAATTAGCAAAAGTGCAGTGCAACTGTGTACTGAAATTACTAATATGGGCTTAATGACCTTAACTAAAGCAGATACAAACTGTTAAAATGTGTTCAAGAAATGTCAAGAGTATAGGCAAAAAGAAAGTAGGGGGATCCTAAACAAAAAGACGAGCGCCAGTAGAGTTTATTTCAGTAGAATCTAGAACAGAAGCTGCCATTTGAATAATTAGTGCGGCATATAAAATATTGCATGATAACTGTAAGAAACAATTGGAGGAGATTAGAAAGGATTGGGAAGAGAGATCGATTAAGCAATTCACAAAGAAACAATGGGGTAATATATGTATGTATGTATGTATGTCTCCCAAATATGCAACAAAATCTAGAACACAGGATTTTTGCTTGGAAATATTTACATGGGTATTTTTTTTTTTTTTTTTAGCCCAAGTGAACTCCAGAGAACTTTTACTAGGTAGAGAGCAAATGTTGGAGGTGTGATGGATGAGAAAGAGGCAATTAGGAACATATTTTCTGGGCTTGTAATGAGTTAGCAGACTTTAAAGATTCCCAGGAGATTTCTCTGTCAGAGATGCTGGGTGAGCAAATTGATGTAACTATGGAAATTATTTTTCTGATCTGTGATACAGAATTGGAATTGCCTAGACATAGCAAGGCCTTGCTGAGTGTAATTATGGTGGCTGCTAAAAAAAAAAAAAAAAAAAAAAAAAAGCAATTACTAGAAAATGGAAATCTAAGTCTAAACCAACTCTGCTAGAAGTAGTGAATATAGTAACAGAGATAAAACGACTGAAATTGGGATCTTTAGAAAACGGTAGGAGCAAATTGCATAAGAAAAATAATGGGAATTGTGAGAACAATACATACAGGGGAGGAATGAAGTTTAAAAGAAGGCGGGACTTGAATGAGCTATGTAATGTTTGACTGACACTGAGTGGGTTACAAGTCCTGTGTAATGTTTGCAACTAGAATTATGTAAAATTCTTGCAACTGGGATTGTCCGTACAGGTTGAAACCCTTTATATAAATGTATGATTGTCTACGTCACAATCAATAATTTATTAAAGATTTTTTGTTTAAAAATTAGAAATGAAAACACTTGCATGATTTTTATTTGTCTAATGGAAATATTGCTATTCCAAATCAAATAATTACAATTAAATCAGTCGTTTGTGATTGGTGAAGAAGAGAGAAAGATCTGATCTGGTCTGGTGCAATATTTAAGGAAACAAATTTACTCAATACAAAAAAGCATTTCCAAACATATTTGAAGAGAAACGCAGGAAAGGGCACCCAGATGTGGAAAAATTCACAATATAAAAATAAAATCACAAAAGGGGGATGTAGAACAGAAGATTAGTAAAGCAGAAGTTAAACAAATAGAAGTTGAGGTTATGGAATACCTACGTAGTGAAGGATTTGGTGTAGAAATCCTAACATAGGTCATGTCACAGCATGATGGAACGATGAGTCCCCCAATTATGCAGAAACAGGAGGAGCGGGAGACATCTGAAGAAATACGGATATGGGGAAGAAAAAGATCAAATGTTGTGTAATATTTATGCAAAAGAAAAAGCAAAACTAATCATTGCAACAAAGCAGCACCAGACATTTTGAGAGAAATCCAGGCTTCTGGAAAATTTTACTATACACAAAAGGAAATGAAGATTTGATAGTAGAAGAGCAGATTAGTAATGAAGATGTTAAAGAAATTAGAAACCTAAAGTTATGGATTACCTTAAAAGTGGATGATTTAGTGTAGAAAATCAAACTCATAACATGATAAAAACTATAAATCTCAAAATGAAAGAGAAAAAAGTGGAGTAGGAAACACCTGATCGGTTGCCATATGAAGGTACCTTGAAGCCTTTACATCAAGGGAAGGTACAGGAAACTGTGGCAACTCTGACATCAGTGTTTGGGAGTGATAGGCCAATTAATTCTCATGAAAGAGTGACTGGTGACACAGGATGAAACTGAAGAGAATATGGCACAGGAAGATGTTCTGGAACTTTATGTAGAATGCCTGCAGGAAACTGAGAACAAAGAATGTGCTCAGAAGAAAATGATCTAAGGGAAGAGTTGCTTGATTTATGAGATGGATAGCCATTCAGGCCGCGGTGGTGCAGCGGGTTAGCGTTGTCGCCTCCAAGAGGTTCTCCCGTTCAGTTTTCTGCTTGTGCCCTTTCTGTGTGGAGTCTGCATGTCCTCCCTGCGGTCGAGTGACATTTAAAGACATGCGGGTAGGTGTGTGCGTGAATGGGTGTGCCTTCTTTGAAGGTTGGGCGTCGAGCTGGCAACTTGACACCGTAAAAAGCCACTGCCAATCCTTAGCGGACCGGAGTTCCGCTGTGGTGACCCCTAACCTGGGAAAAGTCGAAAGACTAGGCTCAATAAAACAAGATTACAGATAGTAAGATCCAAAGTGCCAGTAGTCCTGATAAAACAAATGAACACAGTAGTCAACATTGTATAAATTCATGCAATATAAAAGAAGTAAATAGGATGCAATGCTGTGCAGCTGTGTTAACAGCATAGTCTTACCACAAAAACACAGGGCAGTAAGGGAAAGGAAGGGAAGAAATCAAATGCCATCATGGAAGTATTGAGTAGAGAAAACTATAAAGCAATTAAGACAAGAAGTATCACTGTTGGGAGTACAGAAGATGCAACAAATCAACAAAAATACTCTGATTCTGGTCTGTACTTGATACTTTTTGCTGCTTTTATCACGTTTATCTTTTTGTCCTACACTACTGCAAATAAACGAAAAATAGCACCAGCAGGAAAAACTTGGAAGATATGCAGGAAAAGGACAAAATAAGGCTTTTAATGATGGCCCTCCCAAAAAAAAGTTGTATAAAGAATTGGGGAAGCAAGGCAAAAGGAATAGAAACGCCACCAAAAATGAAGCAATGGACTCATTTTGGATTAATATCTATGAAGATCCTGTGGAACATAACAAAGATGCTGAATGGGTAAAAGAATGGAAAAAGAAATTCAAATGAACAGGAAATGAAATGGGATGAAGTAATGGCCAGACAAATTGAAACAAAATTAAGAAAAGCTCATAACTAAAAAAAAAATCCCAGGCCAAGATGCATAAACTAACTTCTGGCTAGAAGTATTTACATCTTTACACGAAGATTTGGCAATGAGTAAGAACGGTCTGTGTGAACCCCAAACACACACCATCTTCGTTAACAACAGGAAAAACAATACTTCTCTGAGTGAACCTGCAAGACATCCTAAAAACTATAGACCAGTTACTTGCCTTCCAGCTATGTATAAACTATGCACTGGAATTGATGCAGATAGTTTGTAATAATAAAAAAAAAAAAAAAAAAAAAAAAAAAAAACAAAAACAATTCATGGCAATACAGTAAATGGGTAACAAAGACATATATGGAACAAAGGATCATTTGTTTACCATTCTCCATTATGTCGTTATTTAAACAGGAGAAGAATCTTTAAATACGGCATGAATAGATTACAGAAAAGTATTTGACAGTATCCCACATTTGTGGATGAGTGCTTTACAAATGTAATAAGATACCACCCTACATTGATCAGTTACCTCACAGTGGCAAACCACTTTGCAGCTAAACTATGATTTAAGGACACATTATCATCCCAGGGATAAAAATTCAAAGGGGGCTATCCTTGGGTGACTCTCTCACTTCTGCCCTTTTGTCTTGCCCTGAACCCATTAAGCTATCTACTTAACAGATGAGGTCATGGCTACAATTTAGTTCCCAGAAAACAACAAAGTGAAGACTTCTCGTGTTCCTTTTTTGTGGATGATTTAAAACTGTATAGTTCACCCGATAAGGAACTAAAAGCACGTCAAGTGGTCAAAACTTTCTCAGATGATATAAGAATATCATCTGGTTTTGATAAATGTGCAAAAGCAACCTTGAAAGCAGGAAAGCTGCAGCACCTAGAAAATATCCTATCTGGACAGGAATGTGATATAAAAGAACTTGAGCCAGAGATAGAGTATATTAATATTTGGGAATTGATTAAGGATCAACAATAAAACATAAACAAATGTGAATAAAACTTAGTAAGAAATAATGTTGTAAGATTAACATTAATACTGAAAACAGCCTTGACATCTAGGAATGAAGTCCAAGCTATAGCCAGTTCACTCTTGCAGTTCTAACTTAGTTTTAGGGTGATTGACTGACATCAGAAGGTGGTGGATTAGTTGGACAAGAAAAATGCTGCATGGTTATCAAATGATTGATAAAAATCAGTGTATACCAAGAATGTATATTCCCCGTTCTGAAAGAGGTATTGGCCTCAAAATTGATTACATGGTATAGATCTGCAATTGTAAGAGTGCATACATATCTGTTCTCCTCACAAGATCCAAACATGGTGAAAGTTTTAAAACCTGAGGAGAACAAGTCTAAGATGACTTCCCTGCTTTAGTTTAGCAGCGGCATATTGGTGTCCAGCGGGAACGGAAATCAAACCAGAAGCAGATAAAAATAAGGCAAAAAAACAAAATAAAGAAAAGGTGATGTATCAGTTGAGAAGGCAAGAAAGTGGAAAGTGCATACGTATAGTTGCAAGTTGATTAGGATCTAATGAAGGAATGGGTTAAGAAGAGATTAATTTAAAGCAAAAGATGAAAGGTTAACATTGGCAGCCCAGGATAGTAGACTACATACAAGTTTGGTTTACAGAGTCCATTGAATGTGGAGAAGCAGACAGGTGCAGGTTATGTAAAACAGAATTAGAAACAGTTGCACATCTTGCTGCTGGGTGTGATGTACTAATGGCAAAAAGTCCTGTATACTGAAAGGCAGTGGCCTAATGGGTAAGCGATTGTCCTGCTAAGCCAGGAATTGTGGGTTTGAGTCTCATCTGTAGTGACAATCCTGATACAAGTAGAGCTTTTTAGTAATACAAGGGATTGGTGTAATGGTTAATGTCTTTACCTCCTAGATGAGAGGTATAGGGTTTGATTCCCACCTAGGGGGATAGGTTAGCTGTCCTTGAGGGCCATTTTTAGCCTAGCCAATCACTTACCTATGATCCTAGATTTAAACTTGTTGGCGTAATGGTTAGTGTGTACCTTGTATCTGTGAGTTAAACAGTTTGATTTTCACCTTGGGAAAATTGGTTAGGCTTACAATAGCCTGCAAGGGCAGCTAGCCTAATACTTGCTCATGAAACTGTTTTAACTAAAATGGCATGAATGTGAGGATGGTTGAGTGGTCTAAGGCACCATACTCGAGGGTTAGATTTCCTTCCATCACTTATGGGAATTCCGGTCTCCAAGTGGAGGTGTGGTTTCAAATCCCACTTCTAACAAAACAAAAATGTAGTCACTAATAATGTAGCAAGACTGTTCCTGTGGGGAGTGTGCAAACATTATAATATTGAAGTAGCTGAGGAGTATTGGAACATGAGTCACAAAGCATTACAGAAAATGAAGTTTATATCACATGGGATCACCCATTACTAACAATTCAAAGAAATAGATGTGAGAAAATCAAGGTATATAATTATGCAAAGAAGTCAAAAGTAGCATTGATCATTTTAATTGCTACACCCAGTGATTACTGTGTCTTTTATGTACAGAAATATGCAAAATCATAAAATACAAGGATTTGCAGGGCAGAAATGAGGGCGTTGTTCAAGAAGGGTACCCTGACAGTTCCAATAGTAATAGGAGCAATGGGTCTCGTAAGCGTTTACATGTAATTCCGTATGAATTGCATAAGTCAGTTCTGAGCACATTACAGGTGATGGGGAAAGCACTGCTGGGTAACATCAAATATTGAAACAATACCAAGTTCATGAACTTTAATCATACGTTGACTTGGGAATGGGGTCCATTCCTGTCATGGTATTAGAATCCCAAAATACTTGGAGAAATTTAAACTATGAATGACCAGGTGCGACACTCCAGTGGATTGCCCTTTTTATGTTTTAGTTTCGGATACTGTTGTACATCTTGATCTTCAAGTTTCATATAAGCTTTCATTGAGTCCTCGGTGAGGTAAGATGCCAGAATGCTGTCCTACTCTGCCTGGATCGGTTCTTTTTAACTACATACCTTTCAGAAGTTGCATGGCAAATGTCAGCCTCATTCTCTGATATGAGCTTCCTCGTAGTTGTACTGAACTTGGGGATTTTCAGTTAGGTGGAGTGCTGGTTTTCCATTTGGAGCGGGTATTTCAGTTCTGTGAAGGCTATCTTTACTGAATACTTATCTGACATTGCTCCGTGGCCTCTGTAGTCTTTTATTATATCAATCAATTCTGTCATTCGTCTGTCAGAGCTTAGTAGCTGTAGTTCAACATACATGACTGATGCTGTCCTATGGTAAAATATGGCTATAGCTATGTGCAGTTTATCATGAGCCCTTTTTTTATTATGTGAAGACCCCTCCCGGGGACAAATCCTATTCTGATAGAGACACGAGAGACAAAAACAGATCTGTATCATTTCAGCGGATAAGGTTCTGCCCACAAGATTTTCAGGTAAAACCCAGGTTCCTTCTGTTGTCAGTAATTTGTTAGGCAGATTTAGCATCACTTATTCTGGTGAGGAAGGAAATTTTGCAAATCATGTAGATTAGAGAGAGAATTCTATGCTTTCAAAAAAAAAAAAAAATCTTCCCACTGCATGCTACCATAGTAGCATGTTACTGTCAAGAGTAACAGCCTTTGACAGCATGTGTCTCAACTGTCCAGATATTTGTAGAATGTCCAGATTTGTTTCAGATTTTTGGTCTTTTCCTCATAAAATTTGTGGTTTTCTGGCAAGTCATTGAGGATTGAATTCAATAATGGTGTTTCATATCTCAAATTGTTCAGAAAATATATGCGCAAATCCTATTATTTTAACATGTTTCTAGGTTTATAACAGCAATATTTAAGATCTGTCCCCATTTTTGAACTTTGTCCCTTCCATTATTTTAGGCTGTGTCCAGATTTCATGTGCGAAGACGTTGAGTTATGTTTAAGAGTTTATCAGGTGGCTAAATTTAAATATTAGCAACCAAGCTGTTGGAATGCAAAAATTCTCCTTGGTCAGAGCGGACAGGTTACAGACTCTCAGTGGCAAAACAAAAGGTGCATGTGGGTGGGGGGGTCTGCATATACATAAACAGCAACTGGTGTGAAAACAGACATGTTATTCGAAGCAAAACAAAAGGTGCATGTGGGTGGGGGTGGGGTCTGCATATACATCAACAGCAACTGGTGTGAAAACAGACATGTTATTCAAAGCAGATCACATTTCTGTCCTGCTTATGCTTGCCTATAAAATAATGCTAGTAAGGGGAAAACCTTTCAGGAAGCAAGTAAGGATCTGGCCTGAAAGTGCTGTCTTGGCTCTGCAAGATTGTTTTGAATGCACTGACTAGAATCTATTAAAAGTGGCTGCCACTACAAATCAATTTATCATGACATATTTATATGGCATTTGGATGAGTACACTGAAACGGTTATGGGGATATGTCAAAATGTATTGAGGATGTCACAAACCTGAAGGATGTAACCATCAGAGCCAACAAAAACCCTGGTTCACCAGTGAAGTATACGAATTACTGAAAGAATATAATGCAGTCTTTAAGGCTAGAGACAGTCTTTGAAAAATGTTAAGGTTAACTTGAACAGAGGTGTGAAAGTAGCAAAACGGGCGTGTAGTCTAGTCTAAAAATAGAGACTCCTCTCTGTCTGACCAGAAAGATCCCAGACAGCTGTGGAGTAGGTTCCAAAGCATCACAGACTGGAAGCCACCATCCATGTGATGTTCATAGGTTGGTACTAGGCTATCGGCCGTAGGGCCTATACAAGCCTAGCCATAACAATTCCCTGGCTATTTCTTCCCATAGTATTTACTTCCCTGAACCCCTGTCTAGCAGGGTGACTGACGTGATCCCGGGGAGAATTTCCTGTCTCCCATCCAATCATCAAGGTTCCTTTTGAAGAGGGCCAAAGATGCGCTCTGCTTGACATGTATAGGCAGTCTATTCCAGAGTCTGGAGAGTCTCTGGGTCAGGAACCTATCCCTCCAGTATGTTTTGTTCATTGTGATGACAAGATTTAGATCCCTGGAGCGTGTGTCTCTTGAGTGATTGGGATGTCTTTAAGTGTAGCGTGTCCAACAGCTCTGGGTTTGACATGGCCTTGTATGTTGAGCAGAGATTGCCTCTGAGTAGACTATATGCGAGTATAGGTGGTGTTTTTTAAGACAGTCAGCATAGGGCATCTGCTTTAGGCCTGTGATTCTTTTAGTTAGGTATTTCTGCGGCCTTTCCAGTTGTTGCAGATTACTTGAGAGGTACATACCAAATGGGGCATTGTATTCTATAATGGTCTATTGAGGGATGAGTACAGTGGGACAATGGCCTCCTTTTTTCTGGATGAAAAGCCCTTGGTAATGAGGTGTGCCACATAGAAGGATTTCCTGACTGTTGTGGCGATGTGGTTATCTAAGGCGAGACCACTGTCCACCTGTGTCCCTAAGTGTCATCACACTTGCAGTGTTTAGTGTACTGCCACCTATGTGGTAATTCACGGGTACATGTTTTTTCCCCAAAGGCGATAACTGTACATTTCTTGGCAATGAGCTTGAGCCCATGGCTCTGGCACCAAGCATCTGTTTCTGTAAGGCCCGTTTGTAGAATATCCACATCATTTGGGGATTCAGTAATGGCTCCCAGTTTGCAGTCATCTGCGAACTTTGTTAGCCAGAGTCCCTTAGTGTTGGCCTGTACTTGAGAGAAGTAGATGCCAAACAAGAGCGGTCCCAGGACTGAACCCTGAGGTACTCCACTTGTCTGGAGTTTGATTTGGAGTTGGCTACTTTTACACTGTGGGTTCTGTCAGTAAGCCAGTGGTCATCCCATCTAGTGATAACTCAGACTTTTTAAATGAGCTAAACACCTACTTCAGCAGATTCAAGGAATCGAATAGAACATTACCAGAGAGACTACCCATAAATGGAAGATGCTGCATCGCTATCCCTCAACCTGGAAGAAGTATGCAAGAACCTGTAGGGTTCATTCGGGCAAAGCAGCTGGTCTGGATAGGATCCCGGGGAAGCTACTTAAAAATTGTGCTGATCAGCTGGCACCAGTCTTCACACACATTTTCAATATATTTTTAAGCCAGAAAAAGTGCCCAAATACATTTAGACCACTGACATCATCCCTCTGCTCAAGAAATCATTTCCAGCATCATTAAATGATTACCAGCCAATTGCACTTACCTCTGTGTTGATGAAGTGTTTTTGAAAAAATGGTAAAGGATTAACATCCTGCCTCTACATTTGATCCTTTACAGTCTTCATAAGAGGCCAAATCGTTCTATTGCAGATGCCAAGGACATGACACTTCAGACCTTGGACCCCCTTTTAAAATAAGGACCGTTATGTACTGATGTTCATAGACTTCAGCTTGGCCTTTAACACGGTTATTCCACAACTACTGCTGTTTAAGCTGAGTAAACTGGGCATAGAAAACACAATATGCAACTGGATCCTTAGCTTAACTGAAAGGACACAAATCATTTGAGCTGGAAAGCATCAGTCAAACATTATCACCCGAAACACCAGAGTCCCACAAGTTTGCGTACTCAGTCCACTTTTTCACAGTTCTAACACATGACTGCACAGCTATGCATCAGTCAAATAGAATCCTCAAATTTTTTAGATGACACCACAGTAACTGGCATTATCAAGAAGGAAGATGAGAGGGCCTACAGGGAAGACGTTAACCAACTCGTTCATTGGTGCACCGGCAACAACTTGGCACTAAATGTTGGGAAAACCAAGGAAATACTCCTAGATTCTTCGGGTGGTGTGTGGCTTTTTCTTCCTGTTACCATCAATAGTGCCACAGTGGAAAGAGTAAATGGCATCAGATTCTTAGGGGTACATATGTCGCAAGACCTAAGTTGGGGCACAAACACTTCCTGCCCTTGTAAAGGGAGCCCAACAACGTCTCCACTTCTTAGGAGACTTGTAGAGCTGACCTCCCCCCACAGGTCCTACTTGCCTTCTACAGAGTCGCGATTGAGTGTGTACTGAAACTTCATTGTCTGGTATGGAAATTGCTCTCAAACTGATCGGAAGGCACTGGGTACGATCGTTAAACAGGCCACACAAATCATTGGCTCCAACCTTCAATCCCTACAGGATGTGTATTCAAACAGAGCCTATGGCAGAGTCCAAAAACTATTGAGGGATATACACCATCCAGCTTATGGTCTGTTCAAACGTTTGCCAGCAAGGAAGTGCTACAGAAGCATTAGATGCAGGGCATCCAAATTCCATAATGGCTTCTTCCCACATGCTATCAGATTGCTGAATAACAAACCCATAGCCTAACGCTTTACATAGGTAAAACATTTGTGTGCACTATGTCGTTCTTTACATAAACTCTCTGAATAGCTCACTTCATATGTATATCTGCAGTAGGAAAACTATGAACTGTAAGTTTTATGGTATATATTGGTGGTGGGTAAGTTTACATGTGTGCCACTCATTTTTGTTATATTACTGTTTTTTTGCATGTCCTTGTATTTCTACAGAGTCTGTTCCTGCTGTTGTATTTGTTGTGTTTCTGATGTAAATAGAGCTCTCAAATTTGTTTAATTTACTTTTTTGTATCTTATTTTTATTAATTTAATCTATCTTCCTTTTGTAAACTGTCCTTCATTTGGTATGAACCTGAATATCGAAATTTTGTGCAATGATGCACACTTTTTTTTTCCTCTGATCTGTATGGCAATAAAGTTTATTTTGACTTTTGGCTAAGCATGTTTATTTAGGTTCATAGGTTAGTACTAGGCTAATGGCCCTGGAGCCATTGTAAGCCTAGCCTGATAGTATTCCCAGTCATCTGGCTTGCCAGATGATTAGTTACCTGTCCCTCTATCTAGCAATGCAATTGGAGTGATTCCCGGGGTGAATTTCCTATTTCCATACATTTTTCAAGATTTCTCTTGAAAAGGGCTAGTGAGATGCTCTGCTTGATGTGAATAGGGAGTCTAGGGGACTGAGTCTCTGGGTCAGAAATCTATCCATCCAGCAGGTCCTGTTTAAATTAATGATCAGGTTGAGGTCTTTGGAGCATGTGGCACGGGGGATTGTGATTTTTAGGTGAAGTATGTCTAGCAAGGCTGGGTCAGACATGGCTTTATATGTCAAGTGGAGATCGCCTCTCAGTAGACGATATGAGACTGAATATAGTTGTGTGTTTTTTTTTTGAGTCGCCCTGCATAAGGCAGGTGTTTGAGACCTCATAGATTTTTTGGGGGGTGTGGCTTTTTCTTCCTATACCTTGTGGCCTTTACAGTTGCTGGAAGTGTCTAGTGAGGTACATGCTGAAGGGGACATTGTACTCTATAATGGGTCTGGTAAGGGATGAGTACAGAGGGATAATGACTTCCTTCTTTCTGGATGAGAAATCTTTTGTGATGAGATGTGCTATGTAGAACAATTTTCTAACCACAGCAGCAACATGGTTGTCAAAGGAGAGGCTAATATCTACCTGTGTCCCAAGATCCCTTATTACACCTTCAGAGTTGAGAGGGTTTCCTTGTATATGGTAGTTTGTGGGTACTGTTTTTTCCCAAAGGGATTAACGATGCATTTTTTGGCATTGATCCTGAGACCATGGTTTTGGCATCAGTCATTGGTCTCCGTGAGACCTTTTTGTAGGATGTCCACATCAGCTTGAGAGTCAATAATGGCTCCCAGTTTGCAGTCATCTGCAAATTTGGTTAACCAGAGTCCCTTGGTGTTGGCTTGAACCTCAGAGAAGTAGATGCCAAACAGGAGATGACCCAGAACCGATCCCTGTGCTTGAACCTCAGAGAAGTAGATGCCAAACAGGAGATGACCCAGAACCGATCCCTGTGGGACTCTACTAGTAACTGCCTTGTAGTTAGATGTGGAGTCTGCCGCTTTCACAGTATGGGGTCCGTTAGTGAGCCAGTTGGCACCCCATCTGGTGATATAAGGGTTGATGCCCAGATTAGTGAGCCTATCAATAATACCAGAGTGAGGGACTGTGTCGAAGGCCTTGGCAAGGTCGAGGTAGTCTGTGTGGGCAGCCTTGCCTTCGTCCACTGCTCTGGTGACAGTCTTATCAGATTGAGGAGATGACATCTGCCCTTCACAAACCCGAGCTGTGTGGGGTCTAGAGTTTGAAGATTCCCTATGTCCTTATCTAGAAGATCTGTAATAATATGTTCCATGGTTTTACAGATCAGGCTCGTCAGGCTGATGGGTCGGTAGTTTCCAGGGTCAGTAGTCGCACCCCCTTTGTGGAGTGGGATGACTGTAGCTGTGCGCCATTTGGGAGTAACAAAACCTGAGCTGAGGTTATAGATGAACAGGGCACTCAAATGTGGAGCCAGTTCCGTCTGTAAATCGTGTAGGACATACCCCGGTATATTGTCAGGTCCCATGGAAGCTGTATTCTTGGCTTTGGTTAGTGCGGTTTCTACTTGTGCAGTCATGATAATAGGGATTTGATGTTCCTCAATTATGTGGATGGGCCCTTTAGGGGGTGAGGGAGGGGTAAAATTTGCTCAAAACCTGTTTGCCTGGATATTGGCAGTATCAGTTGGTTCAGTGTACATGATCCCATTGTGCCGTAGTTCCGAGAAAATCTACGAGGAGTTGTGCAGATTCTTGACATAACTAAAGAAGGCCTTGTGATTATCCTTCATATCTGTAGCAGTTTTGTTTTCAGAATTAGCTTTGGTATATTTGATGAGGGATCTGTGTTTTGCTGAGATTTCCAAGGGATTTTCTCCAGTCATCTGACTTTACCTTTTTCTGCAACAGTTTTTTTTCTTCTGCTTTAGATTTTGTTAATGGCAGGGGTCCACCAGATTGGCTTCCTTCTTTTTGAGGACTGCATCTTGGTTCTGTTTGGTATGGCCCTATCAGTGCACTTGTGTAAGTGTTCATATAGTGCCTTGGTGTATGATTCTGCAGCCATACTACCATTCCCTTTTTCTGTGGATGATGTGAAGTTTGTTACTTCTGTCTTTAGAAGCTCAAAATTAGCTCTAGAGAAGTTTTTCACTGTGGTTTCCTTTCTGGGGGTGGGGGCAGGATTTGGTTATCAATGGATATTAGCTTGTGGTCAGACCTAACCAAGGAGGGGATTATCATTGGAGTAGAGCAGCGGTCTCTCATGTTTGTAATAATGAGGTCAAGAATCTTACTTCTAGTGGGGGTGTGGATGAGTTGGTCCAGGGTGTTGGAGTTAATGAACTCCAGGAAACGTTGGGTGAAGGAGTTGGAACACGAGTAGTTGTCCCTGTCAGTGGAGGGGTAGTTAAAATCTCCCAGTATAAGGGTGTTGGGCTGTACCTTAATATTTTCCAGAGTGTTCAAGAATGTAGAATTGGATTCCTGGGACATTGAGGGAGATCTGTAGCAGGCTACAACATGGACTGCAGTTTTGTCCAGTGTTAGTTGTACTTTAAGTATTTCTGATGTGTTTATATTGAGCAACAAGACTGAAGTTGTGTGCATCTTTAATGAAGATAAATACACCTCCTCTTTTGGGGCTTCGGTTGACACAACCTTTCTGGTTCTGGTCCAGGGTTTGGGGCCAAAAGATGTGGTATGCATTGTAGCCTGGTAAAGCAGGGGTGCTCCCTGGAACCTTGAACTAGGTGTCTGTTACTGCACAGATGTCTGTGTTCTCCAGTTTGAGGAGTGACTTGAGCGCGTGCATTTTGAGGTTTAGACTTCTAGCATTGAGTAGCATAACCCTTAGGATGTGTTTATCAGCAGATGTTATGGTGGTAAATTTGTCTTCAGGACATTGCCTAAAAAAGGAAGTATAGGGGTGGCAAGAGCCTTGGTCAGTATCCGGAATCCCAGGAGTGACTGATGCAGGCCATCTCTGGCAAAGCATCGAGGTCTGTCTATCATGTCATCCCAGGCAGACAGATGTTGGATCCCCTTTGAATGACCCCAGAAGCTTAGCCAATTGTTGAAGTCAAGTCATCTTCTGCTTGTATTGTGGTATCATTCTTGGTGAAGGTAGGATGCTACTCAGGGCTAGGTCATACCTGCCTGGGGTACAAGATCGGAGAGCTCCTTCATGTCTCTTTTCATGTAGTCTGGGGAGGTACATCTTGGGTCTTTCACACCAGCATGAACAATGACTGAGTCATATTTGTACTTGGTGTGAAGAGACCCAAGTGCATGTGTTATGTGGCGAATCCTGGCGCCTGACAAAGACATCTGACTATAACCTTCTCCTTGTTTAGCCTGGTGAGCGGGACATCAGTGTGCCTTACAATTGAGTCGCCAATGACTAATGTGTTGATATAATGCTCTGCCTTAGAGGCAAAGCTTGGGCAGAACACTGTTTGTGAGTGCTGTGTGTCTTATGGGATATGTTGGAGTGAGATGGTTGCTTGCATTTATGCCTCTGAGGTCTCTGCTTGTGCAGATTTTTGGAGAGCCTCTGCAAAAGTGGATGTGTGCTTTGTGTTACTATGTGATAGTGGTGCTGTGTGGTCAGAGGGGCTATGCGCACTGTGTGATGTGTGTGTTAGCCTTCTCCATCTGACTAGCTGACCCAGTCTTTGTTTGAGAGAGCGGAACCTCCAGTTTAGCTATGTATTCGCATCTCTCTCACAAGTGGATGTGTTGGTGGGTAGGAGGAGGGGGTCGTCTGTGTACATGAGGCAATTGCTACACTGCCTTAAGATGCCCATGTTCACCAGGTTAACTGGGGAAAGCATTGGAAAGTGACCTTTGGACATGCCTGGATAAGTGATCAGCTTTTTACGTACTAGGATGTTCATCGTGTTTCACTGTTGCAGTCATTACACTTGGGTTATCCTGCAGGCAGGCTACCTGCAGTTGGCCTGAATTCTAAAGTCCTGGTCTGGCATCGGTTGCTGTCGCCTCTTCCCTGACATCAGTGCACCAGGGGTGTAAAAGATGCAGCCGACGCCATTTTCTTCAGTCTTTCTTGCTGCGCGGTGCCCGAAGCAAAAACAGTTTGCAAGTGCCGGTCGGCTGACTCCTGAGATTTTCATGTTCGAATTTCAGATCCAAAGTCTTCATTTAAAGCTAAGTACCCCATTGGGGAAAATTTTTCTTTCTCCAGATCGATAGCAGAAAAAGTTAATAATTTTATTTTTTGTGGGAAGCAAATACCTCATAAGGACTTCCATTCTTATTGTTTTTTTTGCCTAGGCCCTGATCACGACGTCGCTAATTGTAGGTTTTGTGCTAGATTTAATCAACGCACTATTAAGCGAAGGCACGATTTTGCATTTCACTACTTTGGCTGCAGATTTAATTATACTATGTCGTCTGATAGCCATCCGACTACCGCAATTCACAAGAAACGCAAGGAAAAGGACAGGCATCCGAGGTCCAAAACTGACTAGGCTTCTTCTAAGCCAGTCGCCGGTTCTCAGTGAGGCACTTTCGCAGCCCCTGACGGCCGCTACCTCAGAGCCGCAGGCCGCTTCCAACTCCCACGTGGAGTCTACTAGGCCGCAGGATACTCAAGGTATTGGACACTCGGAAAATATCCCTTCAGATGGGTCCGGAGCCGCTGAGCAGGCATCTGCTTCTGAGGGTGTTTTCAGGCCAACACAGTTATGTGTAAAACCGACTACAGCTTCAAAGGTAAAGACTAAAGCTGCACTAAAGACAAAGAAACAAGAACAGCAATCCCATGGACAGGCCTCCATGCCTAAAAAACAGATGCTCAAAATGGCCGAAGACCTAATTACTTTGATCAGAGGTTCCCATCCCCCTCCTGATAAGAGGCCTAGGCAAGAAAGAGAATATGAATCTTCAGATCAGGTTTCCATTTCCTCTGATTCCTCTTCTGAACAGGAATACTCTCTTCCTCCCTATGAGGATTCTGATGCTGAAGAATCTATCCCTTCAGCCTTTCTTTCTGAGGATTATTCTTTTGGGGAAACCCTGCATGACATGAGGGAGCACTTCCACTGGGAGATCCAGGACTACTCGGAATCTAAGAAAAGACTTGAAGATTTCCTTTTACTTCCTCAGCACAGGCCTCTTGCTATTCCTCCTGTTTTAGACATTGTAAATGTATTTTCAGAGTCCGGCCTGTCTCCAGACACTCTACCTCCAGCACCTGTTAAGCCAGACGGGTATTACAGGGTTCCAGATTCTCAAATTTCTTTATAAAAACCCTGCTGCTGACCCGGAAACAATTTCTCAGGGTCCCAAAGGGGTCGGGGCTTCCACTGCAAAAAACTCTATCCCCTCAGACAGGGATTCAAGGGCTCTGGCCAGATGGGGGGGAAAAAGATTTTATACTTCTGCTACCTTGGCTGTAAGAACTTTAAATTGTCAGTTTCATATGCTTAAATATCAGCAATACTTGATCTCACTGTTTAAACAGAAAATGTTGACTAATTCTGAATGTGCAGAAAACAAAGAAATGCAGGATTTATTGCATGCAGTTGAACAAGTGGGAAAGCATACTTTGCAGTGTGGTTTTTGACTCTCTGGAGGCCTCCTGCAGGGCCGTATTACAGGTACTGTCATTAGGAGGCATGCTTGGTTAAAGGAACAGAATTTGCCTGATCATGTTAAAGCAAAATTATTAGATGCTCCACTACAGCATGATACTTTGTTTGGTGTTAAAGCAGAAGAGGTGTTGAAGAAAATGGAGGATAAAGCGAAGTCTATGCAGACAGTTAAAGATTTCTTACAGGTACAGCCACCCAGATTTAGCAGAAATTGGCCTTCAAAGAATTGGTCCTTTCCAGTGTCAGACAGGCCACAAAGAGGCAGATACAGACGCCCCAGAGGCAGATCCCAGCCCCAAGGCTCATACAGGTCCAAACAATGGGGCGCTTCTACCTCCCAAAAGCGGAGAAGACTAATCTCAGTCATACAGGAAACAGTCCCAATGACTTTCCTCTGCCAGCACCAAGCACTTGTCTATTGGCAGCTCCCTTAGGGGGAAAACTTGCACTTTTTTTGCAAAATTGGCACATGATCACCCAGGACAAATGGGTCTTGAATATAGTGTCACAGGGCTACAGATTCCATTTTCACACCCTGCCAAGGTCAAAATGTATGCCAGACCTGCCACACAATCACACAAGCATGCCTCCTAAGTTTTTCTGCATAGCCGCCTACTTTGAGAATTTTCTGGCTTGTTAAACTTGATTTCTGCATTGATAACTGTATTTAGAACACAACCTAGAGTTGTTTACTGAATTTCCTGTTTGCACTTTATTTTTAAAATCGTTTTTTTCTTAAAACTTGCATTTTATCTGTCTCTGGCCTAGCAATCAAGTGTGGGGTCATTTACTGCACTGTTATAACTTGTTGATACTTGTGAACCTCTGCTATCTTTAAAAAAAAAAAAAAAAAAAAAAAAAAAAAAATCTTACCTTTTTCCCCACTTTTCTGAGATTAAAAAAAGTTCAGTTACAGGCGTGCTGTTCTGAACTGTTTGTAAGTTTCTTGGAGGCCATTGTTTGCTTGGGCTAAAGGGAAGTCTCTCTGTTCATCAGTGGCAGTGATAAACATTAAGCAGCCTGCCTGCCCCTGTGGGAGTGGTTACTGCCTTGAAACTGTAGTTTTATTGGCCATTTTGGGTCAATTCCAAACTCCTTGAGCTTCCTCTCTTAAAACCCTCTTTTGCGCAGTTTTGCACGTTTTTGTGCATAGCGCAATAACGGGCTGCGCCGCCTAATTGGGTTTAAACTATTCCTGGCTCCACAAAGTGTGCTTTTCACTTTTTCCCTTAGAACAGCTCTATCTCTCAAATTAAACACCACATTCTCATTCTAAGGCCCTTCACTGGTCCAAATAAGTAATCTTACAAGTTAGCACTATTAAACCATAAGCACTACTTAATCTTATACTCTCTACGATTACCTTGTCCCTTATTGGACCGTCTTAATTCAGTTCCCTATATTACTCTAGCATGTCCAAAGGTCAGTCAATGGTTTCCTCTCCAGCCCAGCTGGTGAATCTGGGAATTTTGAGGCAATGTTACAACTGTCTCATGTACACGGACAACCCTCTCCTCCTCCAAACAGGTTCAAATATATGTGAGAGATGCAACCATATAGCCAAACTGGAGGCTGAGCTCTCTCATCTCAAAACTGGTGTAACCAGTCAGGAGGAGAAGGTAACCTCGCACAACACAATTCCAGTATCACATAGTCCCACCACATCAGCGAACCAAACGCATAAATACCCTAAAACATACTCAGAGGCTCTAAATTAAAAATCTACCTAAGCAACAGAGACCTCCAAAGCAGACATTCAAGCAAACACCACCCCAAAACAAAACACGCACAACACATAGCCCACAAAGTCAGTGTGCCAAGCAGCCACAGCCCTTAACGCTGAATAACACACCCGATACTCTTATAATAGGTGACTCTATTGTCAGACACACTGACGTCCCACTCACCAGGCTGAACAAGAAGGTCACAGTAAGCTGCCTGTCGGGCGCTAGGATCCGCCACATAACACAAGCACTCGGGTCACTCCAAAGCAAATACAAATATGACTCGGTCATTGTACATGCTGGTGTGAATGACCTGAGACGTACCTCCCTGGACTACATGAAAAGAGACATAGAGGAGCTCTCTGATCATGTTGCCCAGGCTGGTATGACCCTGACCTTGAGCAGCATCTTACCCTCACCTAGAATGATGCCACAGTACAAAGACAAAATGATCGATTTTAACAATTGGCTAAAATTTTGGTGTCATTCAAAGGGGATCCAATGTCTATCAGCCTGGGATGACATGCTCGACAAGCCACGTTGCTTCACTAGGGACAGCTTGCACCCGTCACCACTGGGCTTTTGGATAATGGCAAAGTCTCTGGCCACCCCCATAGTGCCTTTTTTAGGCAAGGCTCAAGTCAAACCCACCTCCATAGACAGCACAAGGTGCAAGAAAGTAAGGGTAATGCTGCTAAACGCCAGAAGTCTTAACCTCAAGATGCACACACTCGAAGCTCTCCTCAGTATGGAGAACATCGATATCTGTGCAGTGACAGAAACCTGGTTCAAGGCTCCAGAGAGCACCCCAGCACTACCAGGTTATACCTCATATCATGCTTTTCGGCCCCAAAACCCAGACCGAACCACAAAAGGAGGGGGAGTTTCCATATTTATCAAGGATATCCACACCTCCAGGTTAGTGGCATTGCATGAATTATCGGAGACCATCCATGTGCAACTAACAGTGGGCAAAACTGCATTTCAGTTTATAGCATCCTACAGACCACCCTCTCAAAGTCAGGAATCCCACTCGGCTTTCCTGAAAACATTGGAGAACATGAAGATCTCTCCGAACACCATTATAT
The DNA here is from genome assembly GCF_019279795.1 of Protopterus annectens. Lineage (NCBI taxonomy): Eukaryota > Metazoa > Chordata > Ceratodontiformes > Protopteridae > Protopterus > Protopterus annectens. The sequence continues at coordinate 919,865,660 of NC_056748.1, read as the reverse complement.
TGGGTGACTTCAACTACCCAAACATAGACTGGGAGCACTACTCAAGCCCCAGCACCTTAGCCCAAAGGTTCCTGGAAATTATAAACTCAAATGCTATGGAACAACTAGTCACCACTCCCACAAGAGGGGATAACATACTAGACCTGATCATTACCAACATGGGGACTCTATGCTCCATACCAGAAGTATATCCTTCATTAGTAAGATCAGACCATAAATTTAATTTCACTGGATATCCACATCCCGACCCCACCCCCCAGCCCAGAAAACCACAGTGAAAAACTTTTCAAAAGCGAACTTCTCACTTCTCAAAACCGAAGTGAAATGTTTCAAGGCCCCAGGGCCAGTGGAAACTACAGCCCAAACTGCAGAATCCTATATAAACGCATTCTGCGGACATCTCCAGGAATGCATGGATCAAGCTATCCCAAACAAAACCAAGACCCAATCATCCAAAGGCAGGCATCCAGTCTGGTGGTCCCCAGCCATAAATAGACTGTACAACAGAAGGAGGAAGATACTATATGATAGAGCAAAATCCCTAATAGGGAAGGCATCTCTGATCAGTACTAGCAAAAACTTACGATCCCTCATAAAATCCTCCAAGGCCAGCTTTGAGAGAAAATTTGCACAGGACACTAAAGACAATCGTAAGTCTTTTTTCAGTTATGTTAAGAACCTGGGATGCAACTCCCAGACTTGTTCTGAGTTGATTCTAAACGGCAAAAAATACACTGAACCCACAGACATCACCAATATCCTGGCAGACAGGTTCAGTGCAAACTTCTCCACCCCCCCCCCCCAAAAGAGCAAGTGTCTATCCTGGCAGAGGGCTGCCTTCCAAACATCTCTGATGCTCAGGTGAAGGCTGCCCTCTCCAAAGCAAAAAAAAACGCTGCTTCCATGGAACCAGATGGCGTCCCGGGTTGCGTCCTACATGAACTCCAAGAAGAACTAATCCCTCAAATAAAACAGCTGTGCAATCTCAGCCTCACTACAGGATATGTGCCCACAGAATGGCGTACAGCAACAGTGGTCCCACTCCACAAAGGTGGAGCCTCCACAGACCCTGTAAACTATCGCCCCATAAGCCTGACTAGCTTGGTCTGCAAGGCTATGGAGAGGATAATCATGGAGCTCATAAACAAAGACATCGGGGACCTACAGACACTAGATCCTACCCAATTCGGCTTCGTCAAGGGCAGATCCTGCCTTTTGAACCTGGTTGACTTCTTTGAAACGGTCACCAAAGCCATAGATGAAGGGAAGATAGTCCACACAGCCTATCTAGACCTAGCAAAGGCATTTGACACAATACCCCACGCGGGCATCATAGATAAGCTATCCAGCTTAAATATAAACCCCTATGTCACAAGATGGGTTGCAAACTGGCTCAAAGACAGAACCCACAGAGTGAGAGTTGCTGGAGCCATGTCAGACTCAAAACCAGTCACAAGTGGTGTCCCACAAGGTTCTGTCCTGCGACTGCTCTTGTTCGGTATATACTCTTCCGAGGTACAGGCCAACGTGGGAGGACTATGGCTCACCAAGTTCGCAGATGACTGCAAACTGGGCGCCATAATTGTCTCTCCAGCTGAGACAAACATCCTTCAAAAAGGTCTCACAGAAACGGATAACTGGTGCCAGAGCCATGGTCTAAAGCTAAATGCCAAAAAGTGTGTAGTCATACCCTTTGGCAAAAACAATGTGCCCACAAACTACCACATAGGCGGTAAACCATTTAAGTACAGAGAAAGTAATTGGGGATCTGGGGACCCAAGTTGATAGCAATCTCTCCTTTGACAACCACATTGCCAAAGTGGTTGGAAAGACCTTCTACATGGCCCACCTAATCATGAAAGGATTCACATCTAGATCAAGAGAGGTAGTCGTGCCCCTTTATTCATCCCTCATCAGGCCCATCATAGAATACAATGCCCCTTTTGAGATGTACCTTACCCGACACCTGCAGCAATTAGAAAGACCCCAAAAGTACCTCACCAAGAGGATCAAGGGACTCCAACAGATGCCATATGCTGCTCGGTTAAAAAAACTCCAGCTCTACTCAGTTGCATACCGCCTACTTCGAGGTGATCTATGCCTGACATATATATAAAGCTATGTCCAATCCAGAATTAATGGACATGCTCCACCTCAGTAAATCTAAATCCCTTAGAGCCACACGCTCGAGGGACTTGAACCTCAGCACAGAAATAAATAGGACTTGCTGGTGGGACAGATTCATAACCCAGAGGCTCCCTTCGCTCTGGAATAGAATTCCAATTCATGTTAGGCAGAGCACCTCATTGAATCTTTTCAAGAAGAATCTTGATGAGTGGATGGGGGATCGCAGGTTTGTTCCGGGGATTACTTCCGTGTCACTATTAGACAGAGGCACAGTAAACTAAACCGTAAAAAGGGCACAGTATACTCAAATCAAGGGGTGGCGTAAGCCAAACAAAATCGGGCTAGGCTTATAATTGCCCCAGGGCAGATAGCCTAGTATGAACCTATGAACCTATAATTAATGAACCTATAATTAATGGGCAGAGGCGCAAAAACAAGTTTCATCTCTCATGGACATGAGGGCCATTCAGCAAGTGCCGCAGCAAGAGCAGGGACAAAGATTTTACTCAAGACTTTTCTTGGTACCCAGAAAAGACAAAGCCTGGAGACCAATACTCGACCCGTCTATTCTAAACGCATTTCGGGACATTCCAAAATTCAAAATGTTGACTCTGCAACAACTTCTGCCCATGCTGGGCAAGAAGGCTTGGCTTGTAACATTGGACCTAAAGGAGGCATGCCTGCATGTCCCAGTCAGACAATCTTGCAGAAGATACCTCAGATTCATAGATGGCTCAATGCACTACCAATTCTCTGCACTGCCCTTTGGCTTATCTACTGCGCCCAGGGTCTTCACAAAATGCCTGGCACCAGTAATTGCATTTTACAGACAAAGAGGAATTCAGATATATCCTTACTTGGACGACTGCCTTATTCAAGCAGAGAACAAGGGCATTCTACTAAAGCATCTGGCGTTTGTAAAAAGATTACTAATTTGCCTAGGGTACACAGTAAACGAAAAGAAATTAAAACTAGTGCCCTCTCGAGATAATATTCCTGGGTGCAAGCTTAAATACAACTGCCCAGATGCCCTCACGCCAGACAAAGGCAACCGACTTCTTACTTCAAAATGTTGGCAACAAAGACCCAGTTATCTACAAGACAAATTCTGCAGGCTTTGGGTTTCATGGCATCCTGCATTCTGCTAATTCCATATGCAAGACTGCATATGAGGAAACTACAATGGTATCTAAAAAGAGTTTGGACTCGACATTGCCACAACCTGGAAACATTAATTACCTTCATTCCCTGCCTGCAACCAGAGTTTCGATGGTGGGCACAGGCCTGTCACCACAACAAGGAACAGCCATTCACTTTACCCACAGCCAGGCAGACAATAACAACAGATGCATCAGACTGTCTGGGGTGCACACATGGCAGGAAAATGTATTCAGGGCACATGGTCTGCAAGCCAAATGCTTCTTCATATCAATCAAAAAGAGATGCTAGCTGTTCAAAATGCCCTGACAGCTTTCAAGGATTTGCTTCATGCAGGACAACTGCTGATAAAGATGGACAATACTACAGTCGTGGTACATAAACAAGCAGGGAGGCACACATTCCTATCCCTTCTGCAGACTAGCGATGACTTTGTGGGACATAGCATTGACTTGTCAAGTACACCTGCAAGCACAATTCCTGCCAGGAAAAATAAATACTCTGGCAGACGAACTAAGCAGAAACCTCACGGATCCCCACGAGTGGAAACTGGATCCACACGTCTTCAGCATGATAACAAGGAAATGGGGATGCCGAGACATAGATCTATTTGCCTCCCCTCACAACTGCCAACTACAGAGATTCTGCACAAGGACTTATTACAAACCAGCATGGAAAGTCATTCAGCTGGAAAACCCTAACAGTATATGCCTTTCCTCCTCTGCCTCTCCTCCCCAAGATACTCCTAAAAGTCAGACAAGAGAAACCAAAAATGATTCTGATTGCCCCAGACTGGCCCCGCCAGCACTGGTACCCAATCCTAAAGAGCTTGTCTCAAGACCCAGCCTGGGCATTACCTCTAATTCCTCACTTAATGACCCAACGAAACAATCAGATCCTGCACAGCCAACTCAGGATCCTAAATCTGGCAGCATGGCGGATAATATAGCCATTCAGAACACACCTCTCTCTAAAGCAGTGATGGATGTTATTTTGGAGGCCAGGAGGCCCAGTACCAGAAAATCTTATGCAGAAAAATGGAAACGATTCTGTGCTTGGAACCAGGCACAAGGAATTGACACGTTTGTGCCAAATATTCCTCAGATTTTACAATACCTAACTGAGATGCTGGACAAAGGCCTATCCTTTTCTTCAATTAAAATCCATGCCTCTGCCATTTCATGTCATTACAATATGGAACCACCTCCTTTTTTTTTTTTTTTTTTTTCCTCGTCCTTTGCTAAGGCAGTACCTCAGAGGGGCCAAAAACATAAGACCTTCTAGGAGAGCACCAATACCTGCATGGGACCTCAATTATGTCTTGGAAAAACTCACACTGCCTCCTTTTGAGCCAGCCAATACAGCTGGGATAAAGTTCTTATGGAAAACAGCTCTGCTCGTAGCAATAACCTCTGCAAGACGAGCCTCAGAGTTACAGGCACTCATGGCTGTAGAACCTTTTATCATTTTCCATCCAGACAGGGTTTCTCTGAGGACAAACCAGACTTTTTATGCCTAAGGTAGTGTCAGGCATGGCCCTTAACCAAACCATTAATTTGCTTACTTTTTATCCAAACCCACAGAATAAGGGTGAGAGACTCCTGCATTCTTTGGACATACACAGACGGCTACGCTTCTACCTGGACAGAACTAAAGCTTTCAGAAAGACTGAGCAACTCTTAGTGGCATATGCTGCAGGATCACAAGGAAAGGCTATCTCAAAGCAGACTATTTCAAAATGGATAGGCCACTGCATTCGTTTCTGCTATTCACAACATGGCAAATCGGTGCCTAAGGGCATTAGGCCACATTCAACCAGAGCAGCAGCCACGTCGGCAGCCTTTCTTAGAGGAATACCAACCAAAGACATTTTAGAGACTGCAACTTGGAGTTCAGTGCACACTTGCCACTATCACCTACCTCTCTACTCTAAATCCAGTGCAGGCTTTGCCACTGCAGTTCTGTAAGGCCTTATAGCCTCTCCTAATCCTATTTGGACCCAACCACCCAACCTCCGCTTTGGGATTCAACCCAAGTGTAATGACTGCAACAGTGAAACACGATGAGCATAGTACAGTTATGTACCTACCATAAATGTAGATGTTCGAGTGTATTCACTGTTGCAGTCCAGGTTACCCACCCTCCATCACCCTTTTCTTTGCTGGGACTTATCTGTATTTCTCTATTCTATACAACCTATGTGGTGTATTTGCTTGTAGATGATGGAAATGTTATAGTGCATGCATACTTATTGGCATTATTTTAGCCTACCCTTTTGGGGGCACCTGACATCTAGGGCAAGAAAAACTGAAGAAAATGCTGCATTTTTTAAACCCCTGGCGCACTGACGTCAGGGAAGAGGCGACAGCAACAGGCCGACTGTGAGTCGCCTGCCAGCAGGATAACCCAAGTGTAATGACTGCAACAGTGAATACACTCTAACATCTACATTTATGGTAGGTACATAACTGTACTTTATTTGTGCTAGAATTAAGTACTGAAGCTTATTTTGTCCTTATGGGAAGTAAGTGCTACTAGCGACTACTAGCAGTGGATGAACTTACAATGATTGCTCCAAGTAGTTCTAAGCAAGTGCTGGAAATTGGGTCAGGTTTGAGTGCTAGAAGTAGAAGCTAACAAGATCTAAGGGAAAGTTTGAAGAGCAAACTTTAAGGCACCGGTAATAGTTTACCATAGCTTAGCAGTGCTGCTCATAGCTCAAAACTGCGCAAACACTGGTTTTTAAACAGAAAAATGAAAAGGATAGAAACAGCCCAAAATGGTCAAAACTACAATTTCTGAGCAGAAACCACTCCTCCAGTGACAGGCTCCTCAGAGCTCACCACTCACACTGATGAGCAGAGAAGCTTCCGTCTGTCTCTGTAAGGTCTGGGCAACACAAACCACAGTACAGTCCAGAATTCAGCAAAATCTGAGAACCGGAGTCTGCTAGTTGCAGAAAGGCAGGAAACGAGTTGAGGATTTTTTTTTTTTTTTTTTTTTTTTTTTTTTTAATACAATGGTTAAAGTAAAAACACTTTTTAAGTAGAAAAACGGCTATCGCACTTGACTGTGTAACCCACAACAGTTAAACCACTGAATTACACTTAAAAACGAGCAAATAAAGTGCAAGCAGTAATATTTAACAAATAGTTGAAATAAGTAGCAAAGTTAATAAAAATGCTAGGAAATAGTGCGGTAAGTGAAAATAAGCAATAAGAAGCAAAACAGAGGTACTTAAGCCACTCAGTCTCTCTCTGCTACTGTAGAACTCTGCAGGACACCAGGCAGGATCTTGCTGAGGTAATACTAGTGCAAACATGGGCTTTTAAACAGAAAGGTGAAAGGGATAGAAATGGCCAATAAAACTACAATGTCAGAGCTGAAACCACTCCTCCAGCGACAGGCTGCTCAGAGCTCGCCACTTAAAGCTTTAAAAGGAAAGCCATAAAAAGTCTTGGGGGGGGGGGGTATGAGGGATTAATACCAACAGCAGTAAATAAGCAGTTCATTGTAGTTTTTCTTATTTCTCACTGGTTATAAGGTGCTGCACCTCACAGTGGCCTAGAACAAAACGGTAGTTTAAGAGCTCAAGTCTCTCTAGTTAATAGGGTTGCCACCTATCCATTTTTTCCCTAAACTATCCGGAAATCAAACCCATTGTCCGGTAGTCCGGAAAACGCTGTACAAACTCCGGTATTCTGTTTCAAGAAAGGAAACAGACTATCGTAGTTTGTAAAATCGGTGGACTTACTAGGCATTTTTACAGAAAAGCATAGTAAATCATAAGAAAGCAGGCATCCAGAACAGAAAAAGAGGGCGTTCCCATCATCTGACATCACAATGATGCTACATAGGCAGAACTTGGACGAGAGAGGGAGTGGAAATGGGCAGGGTTATGGGTGATGTAAGGGGTGTGGCCTTGGTTCGGTTTTAGGCCCCAAAAAAGGTGGCAACCCTGCTAGTTAGACAATCAGATACTGCAAATAACTCTACAAAACTTTCTTCAGAATACAAGGCGACTACCTTTTTATTTCTTCCTTGCTCAGTGATATCCTCCAAATTTCTTTCAGGTACACCCCTTTGACTACCGTAATCATTCTTCAGGACTCCACTTGTCTGTTAACAAAGGAACAGTCGAATCTGTAGTTTAGCAGGGGTAATGGACCTAAAGTAGCTCTGCCTTTAACTGCTTCCTACTCACTTCCAGCTATTCTGTTTGTTTTTTTAATTTCCTACCTCACTCAGGGTTAACAGAATTGAAGGCTCAGTGTTCTAAGAGTAATAGCCCATTGCTCTGCCACAACATTTAGTGTGTGCCACAATACATAACTGAGAGACATTTTTACTTTACATTGCAGACATACTCTGTGCAGTGGTACTGTTAAAGTATGTTCTGCATGCCAATGTGTAGGGTTAAGGTGAATACACCTGAAGCCTCTTGTGGTGAACACTGTTTATACTAGCTAAGAGCGTGGTTAACGTGTTGCTAAAACTGATGGAAGTAGATCAGTGTGGTTGAGTGGATGGGAGACCAACACTTGACAACATTAATAGAACGAGAGAAGCAAAATATAAGAAAATATTGCTATTGTTGGTGAGTTTTGTTGCAGAAAAAGCATTGAGTAGAGTCAGCTGGGATTTTTTTACTAGGGCAGTGGAAGCATTGGCATTCCCTTTATTAATTAATTAATACAGTTAATTAGGACACATGAAAGGTATGAGGCAAGAATTAAGGTGGGAAGGTTCCTCTTGGACAAGCTATGTTTGAACAGAGGAACCAGATAGGTGTGTCTTCTTTCCTCTTGTTAGTTTGCTTTATATTTAGACCCACTGACAATGAAAATTAGGGACTCAAAAACATTCAGGGCTGTAACTGGCATTGGATTCTAGTGCAGGTGCAGCCAGGGACTTGAGTGGCTTGTAGTTTGCCACTCGAGCTGAACTTGAATTAAGAGTTCAGGCAGGCATTTGCCTCACTTTGCTTGAACCTGAATAATGTGTTCAAGTAGTGTAGGTGGGCATCTGTGGGGAGAGAGTGGGAGTATAGGTTGGGAAGCAGTCTGGAAGGGGGTTCATTTTAGGGAATGTGAAGATCTGAAGATCATTTTAAGATTTAGGGAGGAGTTAGGTTTAGTAACTAGGAAAGAAATTTTAGGATTAGGGAACTGTAGAGGAATTTTAGAAGTTAGGGAGAGAACTTGGAGAGGGGTTGGAATTTTAGGATTTCGGAGCAGTCAGGGACTTTTAGGGTAAGGGAGTGTGGATACTGGTTGGGACCCGGGTTGGAGTTTTTAGGGTTAGAATTAGGGCTATGGTAGGGCTGTACAGTTTTATAGGGTCAGGTGTTGGGAAGGCCAAGTAGTTAAAAGAAGTCAGGCTAGTGGGAGTTAAGAGCACTCAATTTTTTGATAATGTCTGTTGTGAGCTACTAGCATGTGAGCAAATGTAGTAGAACTGTGTTATGTTAGTCAAGAAGCTAGCTTTATTTGCAGATATTATTTTGGACTTAATGAATTCAGACAAGTGAATTTCAATGATGTGGAACATTTTGAGACCGTAATTTTTAAAGTTCGTGAAAGTAAAAAAAAGCTATAGTGGTAAATTGTTCCCATACATGAATTTGGCTCCGTGATACCCACATTTATGGGCACACACTATGAACTGTTTAGGTGTATGCATTGAAAATAATTCAGTTATGGTAGCTAAGGGTTTGTGGGAAGAGTAAACAAAAAATTATTAAAAAAAAAAACTGAGAAACTGGAAGTTTACCTAACCCATGATATCATAGGTGTTTACTAAGATAATTTTTTAAGCCTAGCCATGCATCCCAAATCTCTGACAAGTTCTGGTACCCTTGATTAAATGTAAGCAGGGCCTTGAGAGAAAACATTTCCAAGCAGGGGCTTGGGAGGTGAACCTTTCCATGCAGGAGCTTTGGAGATGAACCATTTACAGGCTGACTGTATACATTAGAGACATAGGTGGCAAACCAGGGATGAATTGCCTGTTTCCCATCTAATTGTCCACCTTACACTTGAACTGGGTAGAGGAGGAACTCTGCTTCACATAGTTGGAATGTTCCAGAGAAGGGGTAGTCTCCTGAGATGCACAACTGTCTCTCCAGCAGGTCCAATTTGTATCATAGGCAAGGGTTACATCTTTAGAATAGGTAATTCTAGTGCTGTTTTATTTTGTGGATATGCAGGAGGTCCATCAGAGTGGGGTGTGACAATGCCTTGTGTGCCAGGCATAGATTCCCCTCAACAGCCTGTAGGAGGCAGAATTTAGGGATATGGCCTTGAGGTGTTCTGCATAGGACATGTTACTTACGCCACACATTCTTTTTAGTGAGGAACTTCTGTGAGCATTCCAATTGTTGGATATGCCTGGATAGGTACATGCTAAAGGGGGCATTGTACTAATTGATAGGTTTGATGAATGCCGAAGACAGTGGAACAATGACTTCCTTGGACCTAAATGCCATACTTTTTGTTTATAGATTGCAGAACACAGAATGATTCTGTCACTACTATAGACATGGTTGTCAAAGGTTAGATTAATGTCTGTGTGTCCCAGAGTCCCAGACTATTGGGGGTGTTGTCAGTATGATAGTTGCCAGGTGTGGAAGCCTTCCTGAAGGATGCTGTTATGCATTTTGTGACATTAGTTTTAGTCCATGGCTCTGACACCAGTTTTTGTCATCCCTTCCTGGAGAACATTTGTGTTGGTGGGAGATTGTAACAGCTTCTAATTTGCAATGATCTGCAAGTTTAGTCAGCCAGAGGCCATTGACATTGGCCTTTACTTCAGCTAATGACCATTTGTTTAATGGTGTTGTGGGCTATAACATTCTCTTTTTAAATTCTCCCAAGTTTTTTGGGTTTCAAATACCATGACTGGAGTGGACCCCATTCCTAAGTCAAAATATGATTTAAAGTTCACAGAATTAGTATTGTTTCAATCTTTGATATTAGCCATATGTGCCCTTTTTTACAGCATGGGCAATGAGCCCAATAATGATGACTCCTGCATTCCATGTGGAGTTGCATGTATTGGTAACATATCTAAGTATGCTTGTAAATTCTTTTTTATAAGACCCATTGCTCCTAATACTGTTGGAATTGTGTGAGTATTCTTACACATTGCCCTCATTTCTGCCTGCAAATCCTGGTATTTTATGACTTTGTGTCTCTCTATACACACTGTAGTCACTGGTTGAAGCAATTTCAGTGATCAGTGCTGTCTTTGTCTTCTTTTCATGGACTAGTATATCTGGTTTTCTTGCATCTGTTTTTTTGAAATGTTGGTAATGGGAGAGTCCCATGTGATGTAAATTTTTTATAATGCTTTTTTGACTCATGTTTCCAGTGCTTTTCAGTTACTTCAGTACAATCTCCAATGCAACAGTGTTGCCACATTATGCCTTTCAGTGTACAGTCCTCCTATTAGTATATCACAACCAGCAGCAAGATGTGCAACTGTTTCCAATTCTGTTTTACAAAATCTAAATTTATCTGTTTTTTCCCACATGTTCAATGGGCTTTAAAGCCAAAGTGTACTCCACTGTCTTGGGCCGCCAATATTAATCTTTCATCTTTTGGTTTAAATTCACCTCTCCTTAACCATTCCTATGTTCGATCCTCATCAACATGAGGTTGTTCCAATAATTTTCTATATTTGCGGCTAGATTTATGCTTTTTCCACATTTCTTGCCTTCTTATCTGATCCTTTACCTTGTATTCTTTATTTTGTTTTATGGCACATTATACCTATATAGCTTAGGCTGTTGCAGCAGTGATCTAGATGTTTAACAAAAAGGACTGCTACTGTAATAGTTATCTGTTAGAACATTTACGGTTATGGCAAGCTTATTTACACAACTCTATTGTGTAAAACATCTAGAGATCACTGTTGTAGTAGTGTAAGCTAAATGGATAGATTACCACAAATTATAAACTTCTAGAGGGGAGGAAGGAATTCCAACCTCCAGGAGTGCCTAGGGGATGGTCCTAACAAAGCATGTTCTGGACCTGGAAAAATATTGTAAAAGTACATACAGAGGACCAAGCTGTCTGTAGAATATTTCTGGAGTCCAAACCTTTCCAAAAAGCAGTAGATAAAGCCACTACCCTGATCGAATGAGCCCTGAACCCTTCCTGGCAATAGCTTGTTATTGTAAGCATAGCATAGCAGAAATAGGATGAGACAACATTTGGAAATTGTCTGCTTTGACACTGGTTGCCCTTTTCTCTTACCCTCATAGGAGACAAATGTCTGATCTGGCTTTCCTGAATTGTTCAGTTCTGTCCAAGTAGTGCCTGTGGACAGAGAGTATGTAGTATTCTTTTTCCTTGCTTTTAGGTTCTGGGAAAAAAATACAGGGAGTTCAATAGTATGGTTTAAAGTGAACTTGGAATCCACTTTAGCCATAATGGAAGGATTACTTTGTAACAAATCCTGCCCTTATGGAAAATGAGGTAGGGTTGATTTGCTACAAGAGCACATGTAATTAATTTACTCTTTGCAGCTGTCAGAGTAATGGGTAGCACAGTTTTCCATGTTAAGAACCTCCAATCAACCTGATGAGCTTGTGCAAATGGACGTGCCAGTTTTTCAAACACAAAATTAAGATCCTAAGGTAGAGTCACCTGCTTTCTTGGTGGATAAATGTGTAAAACTCTTAAAACTGACTTGAAGAAAGAGGGATCTAAGGGCAGACAAGCAGATAATTCCAAAAGATGAACTTTTGATGGACAAATAAGAGAAGCCAGAGGAGAACAACTCTCAAATTAAGAGCAAGAGACAACTAGGCCATGAAAGGATCTGGTTTCTTAGTTGACACCAAGTGGAAAATCTTTTCCATTTGCACACATGATTTTTTTGTAGTAGCATTTTATTCATCTTTAACATCCTCAGAGGCTAAAGGGTATGAAAACTGTCATCCAGGCAGTCCCATAAAACATTTTCTGGTAGGGGTGCCATCAGACAACCTCCATCTTCAGTAAACCCAGTCTGTGGGGAAGGGTATAGTAGTTGCTGTTGACCAATTTCATTAAAAGGGCAAACCACTGTTGCTTGGGGCAAAAGGAAGTTGCCACTACAGTTTTTGGAGAGCCCATCTGAATCATTTGAAGAAGTCTGGGTATCGGCAGAAAGGCATGCAGTAATATTGTCTGTGGGAATGAGAAGGCATTTGTCTTCAGGCCTGTTTACAAAGAATCCTGGAACAGAATTTCTTGGTTTCGAAAGAAGGCAAACAGATTTATTTGAGGTGTTCCCACAGTTGTATCAATTCCTGGAAGACCCTGTAGGTATAATTCACATTTGTTGAGGATCTGTCCTGGTCCTGCTCAGCTTGTCTGCAACAAGGTTTGGCTCTGACTGAATGTGTGAAGCATGAAGAGTCAGACTGAGCCTAGTTGCTACCTTCCAGACATTCATAACATATCTGCAAAGATAATATTTTAAAGCATTGATAGTGTCTGACCTCTCTAACATTTATGTGCTTCTTTTTACCTGTCCTTTCACCTCTTTTGAAACTGCTCCTCAAGCAAAAGGCTGAGGTGTGTATTATAACAGACTAGGTGAAGGAGAGACCTGGATTGAGAGGTATCTGTTCTACCCATCAAAGCAACTCCCTTTTGATAAATGTCCGAACTGAAATTTGAAGCAATAAGTGGTGATGATGCTTAGTCCAGATGGATTTGAGATGCCATTGAATTCTTCTTGCATGATGGCTAAGGGAATCATGAGCATTGTAGAAGCCATGAATACCAGAATTCTAAGAAATTCCCTGTCAGAAGCCTGTCCTTGACTGGTGAAGTTCAGGAAGATTTCCTTGTACTGTTGTACTTTTTCCAAGGGACTACTCTAGAAGACATTCCAGAAAAAAGTACTGATTTGGAGAGAATGAGAGATGTTTGCAAGTTCAGTAAAATCTTACACTGCAGAAGTTTCATAACTCATGTAAGGCAATCCTGACTACTCATATTTCCAGACACTTTTTTTTCCTCCAGTCTTTCAAATACAGAAAGATGTGAATGCCTTATTTTATTTATTTTACATTTGTTGACCGGGCTAGTCTAGCTGGATATATATCCATTTTCAGTAGAGGCCTGGGGAGAAAAGCTCTACAGAAATATACAAAAGTATAAAAATATTGTTACATGGTAAATAAAAGGATTAATAAACCAAATAAAACAGGAAGTTAATTACATTTCGGAGATCAAAGCACTTAAGAAAAGTAACAGTGAACATAATATTGCTTAAGAAAGCTAAAAACAGATATAATACAGTAAGTGTTATGTACAATAGTTCACAGCAGGTTGAAGGATTTAAACAATAAGTTGATTAGAGTTTAAATAGTGTCAGTCTTAATAACAAGACTAAGCATTTAAATGTTTGGAAGTTTGGTTAGAAGAGAAGAAAAACAGGGGTGAAGAGGGTTGTTAGTCAGGGTTACTACAAGGGCATAGCCAGTGCATTTGGAGGTGTTTTTTTTAAGTTTTTGTTTAAAGAGTGGCAGGGATGTAATTAGAGTTAGTTCATTGGGTAACAGGTTCCATTTTTTTCCTACTGTGTTGGTAAATGGAGAGTCACCAGCTGTATTATTAGACTTTGTCAAGCTAGCAGTTTGCTAGAAGAATGTAGGGAGTTCAGATTATTATATGGGATTAAGAGTTTTGAGAGTATAGGGGTATTATTGGGTTGGTAAAATATCTTGTGGGCAATTGTGAGTTGGGGGGATTATCAGATGGTTTTGGAATTCCAGCCAGTCTAGTTGCCTAAGATTAGAACAGTGGTGGGTTCTGAAGGGATTGCCAGTAGCGAATCTGGCAATATTATTGTAGGAAGTTGCTAATTTTGTTGAGGTTAGTTTTCTTAAGGTTGATAAATATAGGTGAGGCATACAGAAGGGTTGAGACTAGATGGGAGTGAGTGATCTTGGCTCTGGCTGTTGAGGTTAAAAAAGGTTTTATTCTATATAAGGAGTCTATTTTTCTGTTGACTATTTTAATGGTGTTGTTTATATGGTGATCAAATGAGAGATTGTCGATGGTTATTCCTAAAAGTTTGGTGGTAGAGTCATGGAAAATGACAGTGCCATTATTTGAAGAGATTAAGAAGTCTAAGGGGGTGGACCTAGTAGTGGGTGTAAAGAGAAGGAGTTTTGTTTTTTTTGGCATTAAGGAGGCAACGTTTGGTAAACCATGTTTCTACAGTGTTGAAAACATTTTGAGTAAGAGAATATAGTTCAGATGGAGAGGTTGCTGAGCATATTAGTGTGGAGTTGTCTGCATATTGAATACAGGTGGCTTGAGGAATTGCTACATGGAGATCATTAATAAATAATGAGAAAAGAAGTGGTCCAAGAATGGAGCCCTGAGGGACCCCGATGGTGACAGGTTAAAAGGATGAAATTTGATTTTCCCAGAGAACTGCCTGTTGCTGAGGTATGATCTAAACCATTTAACGGCCAGAGAATCAAAGGAAAGAGATTCAAAAATCTTGATTAGGAGGGTATGGTTAACCATGTCGAAAGCTTTAGAGAGGTCGATGAGTGCAGATGAGAGGATGTTTTGTTACGGTTTCTATTGATGGTATCTGTAAAGGATAGAAGGGCAGTAGTGGTACTATGTGATAGCCTAAAGCCATGTTGACAGTATGCTATTAAGTTATGTAGAGAGAGATGATGTAAAAGTTGTTGGTGAATGCATTTTTCCATAATTTTTGCTAAGGGTGATAAGAGAGCAATTGCCCGATTAGTTAGAGTAATCATTAGAGTTCCCACCTTTATGTAAGGGTTAATGTGGGAGATTTTCCAAATATCTGGGATGGTTCCTTCTTGGATTGTCCTATTTATAAGGATAGATATAGGGTAGGCAACTACTTTGGCTGCTTTTTGTAGATATTGGGAAGGAAGTTGGTCAGCAGATGGAGTACATGGCTTAAGTTTATAAATAAATTTATAGATGAGAGAAGTAGAGATGGGTTGTAGTTTGAATTTAGAGGAAGAGTGTGGTAAGTTGATGGGAAGGCTGGAGTTTTCAGAAATAAGTTGACTAGCTAAAGATTGTATAGTCTCAGTGAAGAAAGAGTTAAAGGTATTGGCAGTTTGATGGGGAGTGTTTGGATCTGCATCAAGTGGGGTGGGTGTTCGGGAGTTACCTGGGGAAAGGAGCTTATTTATGCAAGACCAGAACTTTTGAGGATTATTTTGAGTTTGTTGAAGTTTACAGTAGTATTTTTTTTTTGTCTAAGTATTTCTGAATTTTAAAAGGTATGCCAAACATCACTGTACGCTCCCTGCATAACGTATCCCATAAAGGTAGTGATCAGGCTTATGTTCAGACTGGTGCTGTAGTAGTTTCTGTTTTTGGTATCTTTTACACTGTGTGTCTGTTTACCTGCGCCCGTCTTCTGCCAGTTGAATGCATTTTCATTCTTCATTGACTTTCCTATGCCTGTTTGCTGTTTTCGCAAGATGTGCCCCATTGAGGATTTTGTTTTTTTGTCATTTTTTTTGTGTTCCTTGAGGTTAATGTCACCCAGGAAGGGTAAATGCCAGTGTGGAAGACAGATTCCCCATACAGACTGTTTTTTTTTTTTTTTTTTTTTGCTTAGGTGTTTCTTATGACCATACGTCTTGTTCTGTTTGTCAGGCATTTGTTCCAAAAACCTTCCGCAGTAGACTTTCTTCCCTTTCCTTGTATCTTGAGAACCAGCAAATTAAGCTACTCGCTAAAGGTACTTTGAAGGAATCTCCCACCCTGAGGGTCTGCCATTAGGGCAGAAGAAGGTAAAAAAGGTACAACCGGAATCTTCTGCTGTCCAGCCTCTGCCAGGTGTTTCTGTGGAGGTCGTTACACACCTGGAGGCTCGCCCAGCTGTGTTGTTGGATTTCTCTGCCACGACTGTGTTGGAGGCTGGAAAGGAACCGGCTGGCAGCATGTCCGATGAGGCTTTACAGGTGTCTGTCTCGGACGTTCAGAGGGAACCATGGTTCTTTTTTTTTTTTTTTTTTTTTTTTCCCATGAGGGATCTCTGGAATTTCCTCAGTTTTTAGTTGGGGAAGAAGTTCCTGCTATGGTTCTCTACTGTCATCCTGGATCTGAGCCTTTTCAAGACGTTCCCTTAAAAAAGAAACAAAAAGTTAAACATGTTTCTTCTGCTTCTAGAGATCCAAAAAGTGAGTTACAGGCTTTTACTTGGGTGTTATTTTCTGCCTTACTGTCCTTAAAGCTTCCTCATGAGGTTTCAGTTCCTGCTCCTCCTTGGTCCTTTATGCCTATTAAAAGCCTAGAGACCAGGATTCTTCTGAGGATTGGATTCTGCTGACAAATCCCTAACTTATCTACTCAAATTCCTTCTCCTTTGGACTATGGGTCAGAGGAGGAGGTTTCTATTAGTCCTGATGTTCCTTTGTCGGAAATTTCCTTTGGAGACTCGCTCTCTAAGATGATGGATTTTTAAGTGGGATTTTACTCTGGTCTCTGATGTCCATAAGAGGTACTATGAGTTGATACAGTTGGGCTCTCCTAAACATGAAGCTATTCTTCCTGTCTTGGCTGCTTTACTGAATGCTTTCTCCAATGCCTCTCAGACACCGGATTCTCTTCTCCCTGATGGGTTTTATAGGTTTCCTGAGGATTGTTAATTTTTATATAAATGTCCTGCTGCTGACTCTTTGGTAGTGTCTGTAGCCTTTGATAAGCCATCTCAATTGCTTCCTTCGCTCAAGTTATTGTCTTCTGACAAGGACAGCAGAGCTATGGAAAGGCTGGGTAAGTTACAGTTCTGCTACCCTGGCTTTTAGGGCTATTATCAGACCCATATGTGTAGGTATGTACTGGCACTTTCTCAGGCCTGTCAACTTATTTCTGATTTTCCAGACTCTGAGGGTAAAACTTCTGTTCTTTCCTTGCTATGGACTTAATCTCAAGTCATTCAAGTCATTCATCATTCTATTAAATGTAGTTAGGATGTAGTGGATGCCTCTTCTAGAGCTGCTGTTTTGGTTCTGTTATGAGGAGGTATTCTTGGCTTAGGCTTCAACCTCTGCCTGATGATAAAGCTAAGTTGATAGATGCTCCTCTGGATTCTGAACTTTTGTTTGGAGAAGCTGCTGCTGGTATGCTCAAGTCCCTTCAGGGTAAGGCCTTACTGGAACTTGCGTTTGTTTCTCCTGTGCCTAAATTTCAGAGAAACTACTCTGCTGAGCCTGCCTTTGTAGGCAGTCCATCTTTCTACTAAAGGTAAGAAGAGTGGCAAATGGACTCCTCCTGCTAAGGCTGCTCCATTTTCCGGGACTCTGAAGCCTTCCTTTCTGGACAAACCAGGTGCTGTGTAACTGTTCATCTCCTCCTTGCTACATTCCTCTTTCTCTTCTCCTTTGGCTTCATACCACTCAGGATTCTTGGGTTCTGTCAGTCATTCATCAAGAGTACTTCATGATGTGGAAATCCCGTTGTCCTTTTATCGGCATTCCTTGGCCTCCTCAGGAACATCTTCCTTTTTACCAGAGGTTCTTCAAGATCTTTTATCTCAGGGTACTATTCAGGAGATCCCTGTGTCCCAAAGGGGGAAGGGGTTCTACTCCCAACTGTTTCTAGTGCCCAGAAAAGAGGGCACTCGGAGACTCATTCTAGACCCATCTCACCTAAACACTTTTTTCTAAAGGCACCTTCCTTTCGGATGTTGTCCCTTCAGATTCTGTTTCCTGTGCTGCTTCCTCAGGCCTATATGGTGTCTCTAGACCTCAAGGATGCTTATCTTCATATTCCAATCCATCCTCTTTTCAGGAAGTTTTTGTGTTTGTATTGCTTCCTGGCACTTTCAGTTCTCTGCTTTGCCATTTGGCCTTTCTACTGCCTCAAGGGTGTTCACCAAATGCCTTGCTCCTGTGAATGCCTTTTGCAGAATTCAAGGAATCCAAATATGTCCTTACTTGGATGGCCTGTTGATTCAGGTGTTTTCTCCAGAGACCCTTTCGCAAAATTCCATTTTGCTGTATCCTTTCTTCAGAGCCTGGGGTTCACTGTAAATTTCAAAAAGTCTTCTCTGACTCCTCCTCAGGATCATGTTTTTCTGGATTGCCGGATTCAGACTGTGCCAATGCTTGCTCCCTGCCCCCTCCAAAGGCCTTGACTCTCTTTCCTTTCTTTCATACTGTTCTTCCTCTGGCTTCCATTACCATCAGGGAGTTTCTGAGAGTTCTGGGTTTCATGGCATCCACCATTCCAATGCTCCCTCTGGACAAACGTCATAAGAGAACGTTTCACTGGTTCTGAAGTCATTGTGGCTTCAACATGCTCATCCTCTAGAATCTATAGTTCCTCTTTTTTCTTGCCTTGGATAGGAACCTCTCTGGTGGATTCAGCAGTTGTCTGTGAATACAGGGATCCCTTTTCATCCCCTTCTTCCCTCTCAGGAATTATTCACGGACTCCTGAGATGTGGGATGGGGGTGACTTTTGGCTCCTTAAAGGTACATGGGGTCTGGTCGCCTCGTCAGCAGAAGGAGCACATCAGTGTCAAAAGTGATGAGAGCCCTTCAGTCTCTTTTTTTCTCCAGGGCCTCTCAAGGAGACAATACCACAGTGATGTGGTATATCAGCAAGCAGGGTGGAACGAGCTCTTATCTTTGTCAGTTGACAGTTCTGATATTGGATCTTGTTGTGAAGTGTCAAGTGACTCCAGGCAATCTATATCCCTTTCAGTCAGAACATTGTGGCAGATACTCTGATCAGGTCCTTAACTCAGTTCCACAAATGGATGCATCATAGTGATGTGTTTCTGGACATTATCCACCAGTAGGGTACTCCTCAAGTGGATCTTTTTGCCTCCCCCTCTGATCAGACATCTTCCTCTGTGTTGTGCCAGAGTCCCAGGTCCTCTGGTATAGAAGTGGAGTGCCCTCTCATTCTGTTGGAAGGGGATGTTTCTTTATGCATTCCCTCCCCTTCCTCTCATTATGGAGGTCCTGTTCAAAATGCAACAGGTTGCTCCCAAAATCTTGTTGGTGACTCCCTTTTGGCCGTGGCACTACTTGTTCCCTCCTCCTCTTCTGCGTCTAGCCAGGAGCAATCCTCAAAAGTTACCTCACAGGGTGGATCTAATCATACAAGACAAGGGATCGCTTATCCATCCCCACCTGTCCACGCTTCACCTGACCCTGTGGGTGAAAGGGTTTTGACTCCTCATAGACACCTTTCTACTGAGTATGTGCTTAAAGTCCTGCAGGAGGCCAGGAAACCTACAACTAGAAAATCCTACTTATCCAAATGAAAGAGGTTTTCTTTTTGGTGTCTGTCTCCATAACCTGAGCTCGCTCACTGTGGATGCTGCTTTGGTTCTCTCTTGTTTGTGCAAGTTGCTCAGTGTTGGTTTGGCCTATTCTTCTATTAAGGCCCACCTATCCGCTATCTGTGCTTGTCTGCCTTTTTCCGCCTCCATTTGCTTATAGATTTGAGATGAGAGAAATTCTTAAAGGTGTCCTTAATATTAGACCTCCCAGGAAGCTTGTTCCTCTTCCTTGGGATCTTAGTTTTGTTTTGGAGAAGCTCCTTTTAAGCCTGCTGCTTCAGCTTCCTTGCAACATTGTTCCTTGAAGACTGCTCTTTTGTTAGCACTTTTGCCAAACGAGTTGCAGGTCCTTGTGACTTGCTGTTCTTTTTTTTGATTTTTCATGAGGACAGAGTGTTCTTGCACACTAACCCTTCTTTTGTGCCAAAGGTGATTTAATGAGCTGTCACTTAATCAGTCTGTTAATCTGCCTACTTTTTTTCCCCTGTGCCCTAACTAACAGTAAGAGGGTGCCGCATACTTTGGGCATGCATAGGTAACTTAGAATCAGAAAATCTGATCGGTTATTTGTTTCTTTTCATCCTACATCTTTGGAACGTGCTATATCCAAGCAAACTATTTCTTCTTGGATTTCTAAGGCGATTTCCTTTACACTTTTCATGGCAAGAGCTTTCCTTTTTCAATTACGGCTCATTCTGTTAGAGCTGTAGCTTCTGGTTCCTTTTTTTCAAAGGCGGCTTGGATACAATTCTACTCTTGAAGTAGCTACCTGGACCTCTGTGCATATCTTTACCAAGCACTACAAGTTGGATGTATCTTTAGAGCTAGGGTTGGTTTTGCTAGTTCAGCTCTTCAATTTTTTTTTTTTTTAGGGGACTCTTCTGCCCTTTCCTCCTCCCAAGCTTTCTCTTGAGCTTTAGCACTTTCCCATGTCATTAAGAATACTGCAGCAGTGAATGTAAGGACAGTGTGCAGTTGTGTACAATCTTACTATAACGGTAGATGTCCTTGCCTTCACTGTTGCAGTGCTCGCTCCCTCCCTCCATCCCCCTAGTTCTTTACCTTCCTGGATGCACACGTTGCCTCTTGTGTTGCTTGGACAAGTGTTCCTCCTGGGGCAATCGGTTCTGTTTTTGCTAAGTCTGAATGTCACCTTTATGCCCTATGTTATGCAGAGAACGTATGGTGACGTTCAGCATATATTTTAAATTCCGTAGTCAGATTGGCTGGACATTGGGCTTCCACTGCAGGGAATCCCCATACTGTTAAGAACAGTGCAACAGTGAAGCAAAGGACATCTACTGTTATGTTAAGATTTTATGCAACTGTATTTTCTTCCTTCTTTCAAAATTGACCAGAGACATTTACCACAAGCTTCCTCACAGACTTTATCTACTCTTACAAGAACAGGGATGTTTGATACACCCTAATGTCAATAATTTTAAATTGATTTCCTGGACGATAAGGTCTTGAGCAAGTTAGGCACCTGTTTTACCAAGGATGTGCAGCAGGTAGTAATGGAGACGAGAAAGCCTGGTACCAGAAAATCATATGTCAGCAAATGGAAAAAGTTTTCTAGATGGTGCTAATGACATAACTAGCACCCATTCAAGGCTAATTGTTCTCTGGTTTTGCAATATTTGTGTGGGTTACTATCGTATTGCCTTTCTTATTCCTCAATCAGGGCTTATTTACAAGTCAGTTCAGCATGTCTTCCCATACATCCTCCTCTTTCAAGGCAGTTTCATGTCAAAATGTTCTTGAATGGGGTTGTGTATAAGAGGCTGCCAAGTAAACCACTGGCCCCTCCTTGAGATCTTAATTTTGTGTTAGAGAATTTAACACTTAATCCATTTGAACCAGCTAGTCTGGCTGACTTGCTGTTCTTAACTCATTCACTCCGGAGCAGCTCAGAAAAAGCTGCCTGCTTATTTCCACCATAGGAACAACAGTGCAGCCTGAGCTCATTTTCAGAAAATCCATTTCTAATACCATACAGAAAACAAATGTTCATAACTCTTTTTAACTATAAGAGCTAGACTAAAAATGTAAATGCAAAAGTTGTTCAGCAGACACTGACCTTTCCAACAGTGTAAATGTTGATAGTTTGTATCAAAGTAATTATTAAATATTTGGCAAGGAATGCTGATATTGTGCATATTTTTTACCTTTTTGGAAAAGCAAAGCACAATATCTTGGGCAGTGTACCATGTAGACCCATACAATTTATATTTAATTTGTATGAATGACGGCTTTAAAATGATACCTTAACCATTACCGTATGATGCTCATTTACGGAGATAATCACAGAAATATGATTAATATATTTATCATAATTGATAAATAAAGCATAATATCTCATCACCTGTAACAGTGTAGAAGTTGTGCGGCTCAATATCCGCTTCAAAATGATGCATCATTTGTGTCCTCACCATGCTCCCTTGCAAAAATATGGGCATAATAATGAGAAGTATTGGAAATGTATAATTTTCATAAACCTACAAGACTAAAACTGATATCTATACATGTGTATAGTGCCCAGACACAGTTCTTTTACCATGTCGTAAGGAGTAAAACTGTCCTCAAAATGAGGTATTACTTAGCACATTCAGATGCTGCATTACAAAGTTATGTACCAAAATATGAAAGAAAATCATAATTTCCATAAAAGTCCGAAACAAACTTTGATATCTGTATATGTGTACAAAATAGACGCAAAGTTTTTTTACCATGTTGGAACAATACTGTCTTCAAAATTAGGTATTACTTAGCAAATTCAGATGCTCCATTACAAAGTTATGTACCAAAATATGAAAAAAAGTCATACTTTCCATAACCTGAGTCCTAAAAAAACTGATATCTGTTTATGCATACAGCATTCAGACCCAGTTGTTTTACCATGTAGACACATATGATTGTAAATATTCACATTCTTGGTGTAGCCAATATACTGCTGAATGGGTACATGCAGAATGGTTACTGACATATTAGATTGTACCTGCTAGCACTCTCCTGAAACAGTTGTTCTTTCTCAGCATCTTCACCAGCTCCTTAAAACAGTCATTTGCCAAACTCAGAAAAATATATATTTTACACAACATATTTCATAATAGAGTTTTACTTACCATACTGTTCCCTACTTGGTCATGGGTGTTTTCCATTCTTCTCACAAGCTGCATATTACCAATCCTGCATAGCTCTCCTCACGCCATTGTGGAGGTCGGTCAAGAACAACGCAATGCCCTCCTCAGTTTGGTGAACGCCATCCCTTCTGAACAGGTAAACATCTTCTGCAGTAATGCTGCCATGACAGATTGTAGATCCACCGACCCTGTGCTTCAGGCCATGCATGAACCCATTCTGTAAACATCTGGCCTTGTGTGCTGCCCGTTGACTGTTTGCTGTTTTCCATATCTGCCGAGGAATTATATCAGACCACAGAAAATGACAACGTGGCCACTAAGACTGCAGGTGTTCAAAAATTGCTGTAATTTGAAACTTGTAGCCTTCCGAGTTGTTGACTGATAACATCATTCCCTCCAATGTGCAGCACAAGAATGTTTGGCTCAGAGTAGATGGAACACTTCTCTTCCAACAACTGCAGTACTCCGTTCCGATGCATACCTCTTCTTGCAATCCAGTATACCTTCATGCTGGATGTGGGGAAGTTCAATTTGTATAGGTTTTCAGTTACGGAGGCATGGCTGGCAGCCCAGTGAATGTAGGAATGGCCACATACCCACACACTCATTTGGCATTCTCCTGCTCATGAAGCTATGTCAGTGTCAGAAGGTGGATGAACCTGCACAGGAAAGAAAACACAAACAGGTTACTACTGATGTTTGACAGATGTATTGGAAGACTATTACCTAGTTAGCCCATCCAAATCTTCACTCCTATCCACTCTGCCTTTTCCCTTTACATGTGTCCATTCCGCAATGGCCATAAGGAGTGAAAGGGGGGAGCCAATGTAAACCCTCTTGCCCTGACTTACATTTGCTACACCTGAAGGGAAGGAGACTGAGTGGAGAGCTACACCAAAACAACATATGAACAGACCAAGACTGACCCAGGCGTATGTGTCCTTTCCCGCAGGGAAACATTGCATCACAGTGGCACCCCCCAAGGCCATGCTTCCCTAGGACAGCAGCACTATGGGACTGAGCTGAAGAGTCTCCAAGTTCTCAGCCTTTGAAAATCACTTATTTTTCTTATGGTGTCAATTGTCATTCTATCCTCAGCCTTGTGGGCCAGAGTCCGCAGCTACCTTAGACCATGGGTAGCTCAAAAATAGATATTAAAGTACTCTTACAGCTGAAATGTGCCTCACAGATATCCCCCACAAAGATATATATATATATATATATATATATATATATATATATATATATATATATATATAATTTAAACCTATTTCATGATAAATAAACAAGACTATAATCAGTAACTCAACTAAATGACTTCACATTTCAGAAGCACAGGAATTTGTCATTGCTTTACAATTAAAGTAAACAATGTAAAATTATATTCTTCCACATACACACAAAAACATGAACAAAGTATAATGTGTACCCCTACGAGAGTCCTTGTGTAGTATATCATATGAAGTAGTAATTTATAGGAAAACCATTGCTGATGCAAGGCACTAAATAACATATATATATTCGTATCCTTCATACAGTCTACACAAATCCTCTTATTCTAGCAACTTTCTCATGTAAAAACAACATATTTATTCTAGTAACTAAGTTAAAAAGAACAGTATTTAAAATCTATGTCCAGATTTTGTGTCCTACATTTGTAACGTTTTGAAATTGTAAAAAATGAAATAAACTGGTGTGGGAAGAGGCTTGCAATGACTCAAAGTGGAGAAACACCCAAAGCTGGCTTGTGCATTCATCAGTGTGATAACTACTTCTACATATGTGAATAACAGTGACAGCTGCTGAGAGTTTGGCCTGAAAAGTGATGAGTCCGTGATATATTGTAACTGCACTTACTGGTAATGTGCTAATGACCTACATTTAATTCCTGCAAAGTTATGCATGCTCAGGCACAGGTGCTAATTGTTCCACATAACTTGTTGAGTAGGCATTCATTGTATTACCTTGTGCAGTTGCTATGTAACATAGTCATTATCAGTAAGGACAAGGCCCGAGTAATTCGGTAAGACTATATCACTTAGATATGAGCCCTTCCTCATACCAAATTTCCACACATGACTGACAAACTCAAGAAAAATGACCAAAATATAGGGTAGCTCCATGCTGGTAGTAGCCAGCAAATAATTACGTTTATCTCAGTCAGCTACTGAGTATAATCAGAAATGCACTAAGACAAGCAAAACTGTCAAACTTATCTGGCTGATTCCTATAAAAGTATTAATTCATGTTATCTTACCTAACCATTCCCTCTAAGGCAGAAAAATTGTCCAAAATATCTGGGTGAGCAATGTCAAGAATCCGAGAACAAGCCAAGATCAGACCTAAATTTTGCATGAAAAGCCCATGAGCGTTTCTAAAAAGTAAACATCTACACCAGAGCTGCTCACTATAAAAAGCTCAGCAGCCCTTGGTCATAAGCTAATGGCTGGCAGGCAGCCAATTGCTCAACTTGTGTTCCCTGTGATAGCTCTTCTGTATTGGCTTTCTCTAGTATTTTATTGGGCACACACGGCTAGGCTTATAAAGACCTTCGGGTCAATAGCCCCATAACCACCTGTGAACTTATGAATTATACAGTTTTAAATTGGCCACAAAAAGATGAGAAGTCTTTACAACCACCAAATAAAGCATTCACCCAAGCAACTCCTTCAATAAAATGAATGCACAAGCACCAGAATGAAACATTTACCCAAACTGACCCTTATAGGATCATAGGTAGGTACTAGGCTATCGGCCCAAGTGCCTACGCAAGCCTAGCCAGCAAGATTCCATAGCTTACGCCACCCAAGAAAGTTATTTTCCTGTTCCACTGTCCAGCAGAGAGACAGACAGAAGTGATCCCCGGGGTGTATTATTTCCCATCCACTCAAGATTTTTCTTGAAGAGTGCTAATGAAGAACTTTGCTTGACATAGATGGGTAGCTTGTTCCAGAGTATAGGAAGTCTCTTGGACAGGAATCTATCCCTCCAGCGTGTCCTGTTTTATTGTAGTGACAAGGTTTAGGTCCCTAGAGCGTGTAGCTCAGAGGGATTGGGATTTCTTTAGGTGTAGCATGTCCAACAGCTCTGGTTTGACATAGCTTTATATGTTAGGCAGAGATCACCTCGGAGTAGGCGATATGCTACGGAGTAAAGCTGGAGTTTTTTGAGGCGGTCAGTGTAGGGCATTTGTTTGAGGCCAGTAATCCTCTTTGTGAGGTACTTCTGTGGCCTTTCCAGCTGCTGCAGATGTCTTGTGAGGTACATTCCAAAAGGAGCGTTGTACTCTATAATGGGTCTGAGTGACGAGTAGAGGGGAACAATTGCCTCTTTTTTTTTTTTTTTTCCTGGATGAGAACCCTTTTATGATGAGGTGTGCCACGTAGAAGGACTTCATGACTACTGTGGCGATGTGACTATCAAAGGCGAGACTACTGTCCATCTGGGTCCCAGGGTCTCATCATCCACCTATACTACCACCAGCTCCAGCAGACTGGGCTTCAGTTTAATGGCTCATCTGAAAAATTTCTTATTACTTTGACTTTTAGGCAGAGTGTACAGTAAAGTGCTTTCCTACAGTCTATTAATATTTGGCAACCTTTTGGCAAGCAGTTTCTTCTCATCTGAGCACCTCTAGTATGACCATTACCTAAGTTTGTAATAGTCTGCCACCTGATACCCTATTATTTACCTATAAAACTGACATACAAAATGTTATATCCTGGTTATCCTGAACATAATATTCATGTAGATATAACATAATGGGTTAGACCACTCTCAAACTCTTAAGAAGCCTGGACAAAGGAACAACCAGGGGCTGAATTTATATATTTATTTTATAAACTTAAAGTTGACAAACCAAGAGGGTTTGCATTAGCACTTGCGTCTGAAGCTCAAATGCCCGTCATTACTTAGTGTCTTCAATCCTCAGTGTTCTACTAGAAAACCACAAAGTCTATGAAGACTGAAATATTTGGCAAAAATCAGTACATTTTGTGAAGTTTTGTGAAACTCTAGACACTTGAGACATATGGTTAGAGGTAAGCCAACTTCAACTATCACAAACTGTTTGATGCCGGAGTTACTCAGTAAAAACACCCTTGTTATAGGTTGCGTTAAAACAAAACATCTCACCACAAAGCTTCATAAACATTGCGTGACCTGTTTACTTGTTTCAAAAACTCACGGATATCACTTACATAAATTTAGCCATTAGGGAAATGCATGCAAGCCTCTATAGCTAATAATATTCATAACAGTCAGGCCAGCCCGTAGCTCTTAACTTTCTTTCTCCAAAATATGGGAGCACTACCTCTCACAATGCAGGACAAATGGGCAAAATAACTACAACTAGGAAGTTCCCAAAATATTAGTATTTATTCATGCTTAAAAAAAAACATTAAAACATTCTTAGCAAAAAAAACAAAATGCATGACTGAACTTTCAATACAGAACAATCTGCGCAATGGAATGCTTCAGACTCAAAACATACCTTACGGTAAAGGTACAGTTGAGAAGCATGTCCAAACGAAGTTTTTGAAAGGATATTCACCGAAGCAACAGTTGCTATCAGGAATCTCAATCCCACCTGGCCAAAAAGATAAAGACCGATGAAAAAGAGCTAGAGCAAGTAAACCATTACACAATGAGCAGCTTTAAGTTTGCGGAGCCTGTTTTCCCACCCTGAAAATAATTTAACTTCATGATCTGCTGAAGTAATGCCTCAATCTGGAGGAAGCAAACTGTAAGAATAACATTGGTTTCCTGTGCTGCATTTGCTAGGGTAATCGACAGAGACATACTTCTGTTTCTTTAAGGGCACCAAACATTAAAAAAATGTTCAAACAATAACGTGCAAAGCAAAATATGCCATAGTTTGTTTTTATTATTTTTTTTGTCATGAACTACAGACTCGTATATCCATTGCCTGGCCAACCCTATCAGTCTTCTTAAGAGGAAAATAACTACACAGACACTACCAACTTCACCACAAAACAAGCATGTGACATTAGACAGAATGACTGCAAACCCCTTTGGAAATAAATATGAGGCAACAGAAAATTGAGAACAGTGCCTACAGCTGGAATGAAACCTAAAATACCAGTAATCTTCGGGATTCCGAAAATCCACAAAGGTTTGGACCCTTTGAGATTTTAGGCCCATTGTTTCTGGGGCAGCGAGCATCACTGAACCCTTAGGCAAATTCATTGACCATGTTACTAAGCAATTCATTCCACTTTTAGATCACGTCTGCAAAGATTCTTGGGATTTTCTAAGAGATATTCAACCCTCCTTCTTCTCACCTGAACTTTTCATGATAACCATAGACATTTAGGACTTGTTTCCCAGTATACCCCACTCAACAGGGCTTGAGTGGTTTAATGATTTTTTAACCACTGAAACTAATCTTAACAACAAAGTGACCGGTCTCCTAGTTGAGTTTATGGAAATACTACTACAAAACAATTTTATATTTTTTAATGGTGAGCTTTTTAGACAAAGGAAAGGAGTGGCCATGGGTGCCTTATGCGCTTCATTTTATGCCAATGCTGTCTTGCACAGATGGGAGCACATGTTCATTTTTTCTTCTACTTGGGTTTAACATCTAACCCATTATAGAAGATACCTAGATGACATCTGCATTTTATGGAGTGGGGCTTTCAATCAGTTTTTGGATTTTTTCAATTATATCAATTCCACTACCTCCTTCTTGGTGTTTACTCATAATATTAATAAGCATGAACTTCACTATCTTGATGTGACTTTATATAAAGATTACAACAATTCTACATTTTGTTCAAAACTTTACAAGAAACCCACTTTTTCCAATTCTTTCTTGCATTTTCAAAGTGCACACCCATTCCACCAGAAAAAAGGCATTAAGGGCCAGTTTATTAGAGCCTCCAGGATGTGTAGCTCCACTGTTGATTTTTTGGATGAAATGCATTTTTTGCAGTCTATATTTGTAGATGGGGGATACCCCCTCTCTCTTATTACCTCCTTAGCCAAGGAAGTAATCGACAACAGAGAAACATTTCCCCCACTCCTTGGCATAGGGCAACCTCCTGATGTCCTTCAAGGATGCATCTGCAGTCCTAACAAATGGGTTGTCCTGCCTCAGGCAGCCCTTCGGTCGGCCGGATTCCAAAGTCTGGGTCTGGCCTCGGCTGATGTCGCACTTCACCCGACGTCATAGCTGCTGTTAAGCGGGTATAAAGGCATCAGCCGACGCCATTTTCCCCAGTCTTTCTTGCCGCGTGGCGCCCGAAGCAGAAGCTGTTCGCAAGTGCCGGTCGGTCAGAGCCAGAGATTGCTACTACCGAAGACTTCTAAAAAGCTAAGTACCCCGTTGGGGACTCTTTCTTGCCTCAGCCGATGTCAGAAAAAGTGAATAACTGTTTAACTTGTGGGAAACAAATACCTCATAAAGATTTCCACTCTTAATGCCTACCTTGTTTAGGCCCAGACCACGACGTAGCAGCTTGTCTAGCCTGTGCTTCCTTCAACCGACGGACACTTAGACGTCGGTCGGAGTTTGCAGAGGAGTTTTTCGGCTCCGCTTTTGCTTACAATATGCCGTCTGAGACTCCGACTTCACAATTAGCTAAAAAGCGTAAGGAAAAGGACCGACACTCACGGTCCGCGGTTTCGGCCGAAACCACAGTTAAGCCAACCGCGAGTGTCTCTGTTTCGGCTGAAACAGAGTCCGCGGTTCTTCCTTCGGCCAAAAACATGCCTCCTACCACCGAGGCCTCTTCCAGCATGGCTGAATCTGCTACTGAAATTCCACCTGCTCTTACAGGTTCTCAGGATTTATCAGATACTATCCCTTTAGATATATCTACTCCTGCACGTGGAGCTGCTAGGCCGCCTGCATCCATGTCAATTAAGGCTTTTGCTAGGGCTAAAGCAGCTAAATCAACAAAGACCGTGCCTGCTAAACCCCCCCCTCACAGGCCTAGCTCTACTACTCAAATGCTTAGTCTAGCAGAGGATCTCATTTCTTTGATCAGGGGATCCCAGCCTCACCCTGACAGGGCCTCTCACCCCCCTCCAGAGAAGAGGCCTAGAGCAGAGCCCCCTGAGCCTGTTTCTACAGATTACTCCTCTGATGATTCAGAAAATACAAATCCTCCAGAAGGCCCTTATTCTCCATATGAGGACTCTGATGCAGAAGACTCCATTCCTTCTGCCTCTCCTCCTGAGGAATTTTCTTTTGGGGAAACCTTGCATGCTATGAGAGAGCAATTCCAATGGCAGGGCCAGGATTTTTCAGACTCTAGGAAAAGGCTTAGGACCTTTTTACATTTGCCACAGCATAAGCCTTTAGCCATTCCTCCAGTACTTACAGTTGTGGATGATGCATTTAATGATGCTTGTACTGCTCCTGACTCTCTTCCTCCGGCCCCTGCTAAGCCCGACAGATACTACAGGGTTCCGGACACACATTATCACTTGTATAAGGCTCCTATTGCAGATCCTGAAACTATTTCACAGGGCCCCAAAGCTGTAGCAGCTGCCTCTGCCAAAACCCTCCCTCTGAAAGAGAATCTAGGGCATTAGAGAGATGGGGTAAAAAGTTTATACTTCTGCTACTCTTTCGCTAGGGCCTTAAACTGTCAATTCCACATGATTCAGTATCAGGAATTTATGTTAGATCAGCTAACTAAAAAACTGTCCTCGCCTGAACCTTTAGACCGAAAGTCCCTTCAGGAATTGGTACATAACATTCAGCAGGTCAGTAATCATTCCTTAAAATGCGGCTATGATGCACTGGAGGCTTCCTTTAGATCAGCTATGACTGGTACAGTGATCAGAAGGCATGCATGGTTAAAAGAGCAGTCCTTACCAGACCATGTAAAGTCAAAGCTCCTAGATGCTCCCATGGAAAAACACAGTTTGTTTGGCTCCCCTGCACAGCAAGTGTTGAAGAAGGTGGAAGAGAAAGCAAAATCTGTCCAGACAGTCAAGGATTTCTTACAGGTCCAGCCTCCGAGGTTTAGTAGGAACTGGCCTTCCAAGAATTGGTCCTTTCCAGACACCACCAGAGCACAAAGAGGCAGGAATAGGCGCCCAAGAGGCAGAGGTCAATCCAGAGGTGCCTACAGGGGACGTCAGTGGCAGCCTAACAACCAGAGAAGTACTGCCACAGATCCAGCCACTACCACTTCCACAGGACAATCACAGTGACTTGGCTCTGAAACCGCCTACCAGGGCACAACTAGAAGCACCCTTAGGCGGAAAACTAGCCTTATTTTCAGTAAACTGGCATTACATTACAGGAGACAAATGGATTTTACAGACAATAGACAAAGGTTACAGGTTTCACTTCCATACTCTACCAAGGAAGAGAGGAATGCCAAATCTACCTCCAAATCAAAAGACAAACGCTCTAGAACAAATAGACCACTTACTAAGGATGAGAGCTATAGAAAAGGTACCGTCTATGGAACAAGGGCAAGTTATTTACTCCAGACTTTTCCTGGTGCCAAGAAAGGAAAACCAATGGAGACCTATTCTTGACCTGTCCGCTCTGAACACATATCTCATTGTTCCAAAATTCAAGATGCTGACCCTACAGCAGCTTCTTCCCATGCTGGGCAAGGAGTCTTGGCTGGTAACTCTAGATCTCAAGGAGGCATACCTGCACGTCCCCATACGACCAAATTGCAGAAGATACCTCAGATTTCTTGCAGGATCAGAGCATTATCAATTCTCAGCATTGCCTTTTGGCTTATCTACTGCACCCAGAGTATTCACAAAATGCCTGGCATCAGTAATTGCTCATTGCAGGCTTCAGGGAATTCAAATTTACCCATACCTGGACGACTGCCTGTTACAAGCGGACAACAAAAACAAATTAACAAAAGATTTGAGAAAGGTCATTCACCTATTGCAAGCCCTGGGATACACAGTCAACATAAAAAAGTCAAGGCTGATACCATCCCAAAGGATAACTTTCTTGGGTGCAGAACTGGACACATCAAACCAAATGGCATTCCTCACAGCAGAAAAGCAGAAGCACCTACCACTTTATTTCATGGCATTATCAACACAGAACCAGCTTACAGCAAGGAAAGTTCTGCAAGCCCTGGGTTACATGGCATCCTGCATAATATTGATTCCACATGCCAGACTACATATGAGGAAGTTGCAATGGTACCTAAGGAATTTATGGTCTCAGCACAAGCACAGCCTAGAAACCCAAATTCCAATAATTCCATGCCTGAAGCAAGAATTCCAATGGTGGGCCCAGGCCTGTC
This sequence comes from Protopterus annectens, assembly GCF_019279795.1. Lineage (NCBI taxonomy): Eukaryota > Metazoa > Chordata > Ceratodontiformes > Protopteridae > Protopterus > Protopterus annectens. The sequence goes on along the minus strand of NC_056748.1, from coordinate 919,833,662 downwards.
AATTGAACAAAGGACTGCCCTTCCACAGCCCTCACCCAAGCCAGACTATCACCACGGACGCTTCAGACCTCGGTTGGGGGGCACACATGCTGAACAAGTGCATACAAGGCTTATGGACTCAAGACCAGCTGAACCTACACATAAATCAAAAAGAGATGCTGGCAGTAAAGTTGGCAATTCAGACATTCAGACCCTTTCTTCAACAGGGTCATTTGCTGATAAGGACGGACAACACCACAGTTATGTGGTAGATCAACAAACAGGGAGGCACACATTCATATCCTCAATGCCGGATGGCAATGGACCTCTGGAATGTGGCCTTGAACCTCAACATTCAGCTCCAGGCAATATTTGTGCCAGGAAAAGAAAATATACTAGCAGACCTCTTAAGCAGAACTACAACGGATGCCCACGAATGGATGCTGCATCCAGACATCTTCAAATCCATTACAAGGAAATGGGGACTACCAGAAATAGACCTATTCGCATCCCCACACAACCACCAATTGAAAAAATTCTGCACAAGGACATACCACCCACTTGCTTGGAAGGTGGACTCCCTATCTTTCAGTTGGGAAAATCTAACAGCATATGCATTCCCACCTCTTCCTTTGATGCACAAAGTGCTACTGAAGATCAAAGAAGATCACCTAAGGATCATCCTGATAGCTCCAGACTGGCCGAGGTAGCATTGGTACCCACTACTGAGGAGTACGTCTCGGGAACACGCATGGCCTCTACCCCTAGTTCCTTTACTGCTAACACAGAACAACTTCAAAATCCTGCATCCAAACTTGAAAACACTGCAGCTAGCTGCTTGGAACATTGCATAAGACAAAATAACCCAGATTTATCTCAAAGGGTTAAAGACATTATCTTGGAGGCTCGCAGACCCTCAACAAGAAAAACTTATTCAGCAAAATGGAAAAGATATCTCATTTGGAGTGCAGCAAAAGGAGAAAATGTATCACTGGCAAACTTAGCTAACATCCTGGAATACTTAGCAGAGCTTTTCCACAATGGCCTGTCCTACTCCTCCTCCATTAAGATTCATGCGTCTGCTATTTCAGCAGAATACAACATGGATCCTCCAGTATTTTCTCATCCTCTACTCAGGCAGTTCTTGAGAGGAATTAAAAATGTAAAGCCACCAAGGAAGCCACCATTGCCTACATGGGACTTGAACTTTGTGTTAGAAAAGTTGACACTTCCCCCCCTTTGAACCAGCAGCAACAGCAGAATTACAGTACTTATCTTGGAAAACTGCTTTCCTGCTGGCAATCACTTCAGCAAGAAGGGTTTCTGAATTACAGGCATTAATGGCAGTACAGCCCTTCCTTATCTTCCATCAGGATAGAGTGTCCATGAGAACTAATCCTACTTTTATGCCAAAGGTGGTCTCCAGGGTATCATTAAACCAAGCAATCCACCTACCTACATTCTTCCCCAACCCACAGAACAGGGGGGAAAGACTACTACATACCTTGGATGTGCATAGGCAATTGCGCTACTACCTGGACAGAACCAAGAACAATAGGAAAACTGACCAGCTTCTGGTAGCATATGCAACAGGAATGGAAGGAAAAGCAATTTCAAAACAATCTCAAAATGGATAGGAAATTGCATTAGATTTTGTTACTCTTATCATGGAAAGACAACTCCAGAAAACATCAGACCTCACTCCACAAGGGCTACAGCCACTACTACAGCTTTTTTACGAGGAGTGGCTACCAAAGACATTTTAGAGGCTGCTACTTGGAGCTCCGTGCATACATTTGCCAAGCATTATAATCTACCTTTATACTCCAGATCCCGAGCAGGTTTTGCCACTGCTGTTTTGCAAGGGATCTTAACTACACCATAATCTTCTTAGTACCTCCTCCCCCAGTTTGGCTATGGTATTCTACCCATTTGTTAGGACTGCAGATGCATCCTTGAAGGACATAGTACAGTTTTGTACCTACCATAAATGTAGATGTCCGAGAGGTATGCATCTGCAGTCAGGATTACCCACCCTCCTTCCCCTCTGTGGTACTCCTAGGGTACTTGCCTATCTTGTAGCTAGCTGGGGGAATCTATTATGGTGTATTTGTTTGTATATATGTATATACATGTTTATTTCTTTTTGCTCTCTATTGTTTGGAAACATTTGCATTTATCCAAATTTAGCCTTCCTAGAGGGCACCTGGCATCTGGGGCAAGAAACACTGAGGAAAATGGCGTCGGCTGATGCCTTTATACACGCTTAGCAGCTATGACGTCGGGTGAAGTGCGACATCAGCCGAGGCCAGACCCAGACTTTGGAATCCGGCCGACCGAAGGGCTGCCTGAGGCAGGACAACCCATTTGTTAGGACTGCAGATGCATACCTCTCGGACATCTACATTTATGGTAGGTACAAAACTGTACTTTACAACTAACATTGCAGTGACATCTGACACCTTCCGGAATAGTTTTATTTATACCTATTCTGGTCATTCTGCTGACATTGAGGAGATTATTAGGAGGCATTGGCCTGTACTGACCTTTCATGAAGAATTTAAAGATTCCCTCCCTGTACAGCCCAAATTTGTAAGAAAGAGGGATATCAATTTTAAGGAACTATTTGAAAGGAAATCTAATTTCCAGGCTAAACTCCAATACACGACTAGGCACTTTCAAATGCGGGGCCTGTAACCAATGCCATGCTATTATTAACGCCTCAACACTTTACATTCCCTCTAGGAATTTTAATATTAAATCGTATCACCATTACACTTGTGGGAGCAAAGGGGTTGTCTACCTATGGTTTTGCACCATCTGCTCAAGCTTCTATATTGGCAAAACTGAGAGACCACTAAGGAAAAGACTCTATGAGCATTTTTACGATTTAAGTAAACAAAAGGAGTCTAACGCTTTTTATAAGCATTTGCTTACTTGCCCCAAGATGGATCTAAAATTTATGGTGCTGGAGCAAGTCAGCCCGGACGCTAGGGGAGATGACTGGGAGAACGACCCTTGAATATAAGGAACTTGTATGGCAACTGAAATTAGATGCTGGTAGACACCCTGGATTAAATGACAACATTAATATAAACCGTGTCCTTAAGTTAAGAAAGGCTCGACTATGAGAGGTTCCTTCATCGTTGATTTACATATAAAAACCTTAAGTAAAATATGATAAATAATTTAATTTACTGCTAAATGCACTGTTTACAGTTTTTTATCATTTTACGTCAGTTTTAATATTTATTGTATATATTCATTACACTGCATCAAGTTTAACTTTTAAGTTTAGCATCCATCAAGTTTTAATTTTTAATTGATTAACAATTAACTCTAGTATATATAAAGGTTTGTAGCACTTTGGATGTTTACTTGATAAAGCTCGGCACAGACCGAGCGAAAGCGCTTGTGGTTTTATTGTTTCGTATGGTTTTATATTAAAGAATCAGCATTCAACACAGCACTAGTCTGTTTTCGTTTGGCTTTCCACCTTGGATTAATTTTTTACAGTTGAGAAGTATGTCCAAGTTTTTGAAAGGATATTCACCGAAGCAACAGTTCCCTAGTACAATCGGGAATCTCAATCCCACCTGGCCAAAAAGATAAAGACCGATGAAAAAGAGCTAGAGCAAGTAAACCATTGCACAATGAGCAGCTTTAAGTTTGCGGAGCCTGTTTTCCCACCATGAAAATAATTTAACTTCATGATCTGCTGAAGTAATGCCTCAATCTGAAGGAAGCAAACCGTAAGAATAACATTGGTTTCCTGTGCTGCATTTGCTAGGGTAATCTACAGAGACATACTTCCGTTTCTTTAAGGGCACCAAACCTTAAAAAAATGTTCAAACAATAACGTGCAAAGCAAAATATGCCATAGTTTGTTTTTATTATTTTTTTTTGTCGAACTACAGACTCTTATATCCATTGCCTGGCCAACCCTATCAGTCTTATTAATAAGAAGAAAATAACTACACAGACACTACCAACTTCACCTCAAAACAAGCATGTGACATTAGAAAGAATGACTGCAAACCCCTTTGGAAATAAATATGTGAGGCAACAGAAAATTGTGAGAACAGTGCCTACAGCTGGAATGGCATTCAGTAGCGTATCTGAAAAAAAAAAAAATAAGCTGTTCGTTTACGGGCCAAGCTGGAGGAAAAAAATAAACCAAGAAGCTCCTCCTACGATCTGACAAACCGGTGTGGCTCTCTAACAGCGATCCATGCACAAATAAAATAGAGGGATCCAGCAGGAGGTAAATCTCCAAATATCAGCAAAAAAGAAAGGAAATACCTGTTGCTGGACCCTCCATTTATCTGGGAAAAACAAAAAGAAATGGATGGGGTGGAGGTGTTGTGCAAGTGGTGGCTTGGATTGCAAGAATCCGATTGGCTGCCACCACTTGCTTACTCGAACTTTTAAAGCAGATTTTATACAAGATCTTTAATGTAAACTTAATGTAAAAACACGCTGAATCGTAAGTATATAAGCTAAATGAAACATTCACTTACGATTTCAGCATGTTTTACATTAAGTAGATCTACAAATCTGCAGTAACACTTTTTTTTTTCTCTCTCTTGTGGAAGGCACTCTGGGGTAACAGCTTGTAATTTGTACCTTCTCATGGCTCGCTCTGGTTTAATCACACAGGTGCCATGAGAAGGTACTCTGGGTTAATGAGTTAAGATGGAAAACAGTTTTACTGACCTCTGCAAGAAGAGTATCTGAGTTTGCAAGCTGTTGTGGTGAGCCAACCCTACCTCATTTTCCATAGGGACAGGGTTTCTTTGAGAATTAATCCTCCTTTTATGCCTAAAATTGTATCCAAGTTTTACTTTAAGCCAAACTATCATTCCCCCATTTTCTTTACTGAATCTAAAAATGAGGGAGAAAAGATACTCTGTACCGTGGATGTCCATAGTCAAGTCTGGTACCATCTTGACAAAACTGTGTCTCTCAGATCGTCAGATCAGTTGTGTATTTCTTGCGATGGTTAAGAAGGTACAACCTGTGTCAAAAAAATTTCCAAATGGTTACCCAAGACTAATGCCCTTTGTTATACTCACCATAACAAGTGTATTCCAAAGCAGAGTGAAGGTCCTCTCTACCGGAGCCTTGGGTTCATCTGTGGCTTTTTGGAAAGGGCTGAATTCTAGCAATATTCTAGAAGCTGCTACATGGTCCCCTGTATATACTTTTACTAAGCATTATAAGCTTGACTCCTCCTGTAGCTCCAGATCAAGCTGTGCCAGGACCATTCTCCAGGGGTTCCTGGATTCTTCTCCTTCCACCTCCTAAATGTAGTTAGCTATGGTAATCCACCCATGTAGCTGAGACTACTGCAGTAGTGATCAATATGAAGAACATAGTACAGTTGTGTAAATTGCACTTAACAGAACAGTAGATGTTTGAATAATCACTGTTGCAGTAGTCACTCCCTCCATCCACCCTCTTGTTTTTATGCCAAGGTGTGGACATTTATAATTTGTTGTTGCTAGTCCTTTCAGGACTCTATCTCTTCCTCTCTGCTGGCAGGAAAGCTCTAAAGGGCTTTGCACCCAAACACGTCCTTTAGTCAGCTCAACTTGAGTTGCTTGACAGCTTGGGCATATGGAAGGTGCCCTGAAGTTTTGGAAGCTGGCTGGCCATTAAATCCTTGGCAGGATATAACCCATGTAGGTAAGGCTAGTGCAGCAGTGATAACTTGAACACTTACTGTTATGGTAAGTAAAACTTGCACAACTGTACTGTTTGGGGTTAAAGAACAGGAATTTGTGTCTGATGTACTTTTAAAATAACCTTGTCAGACATTTTGGAAGCAGGGGGCTGTTAAGTAAACATCTTTAAAAGCACTCTGCACAGGAGGAACAGCTGCAGGTTAAGAGAACTCCAGTTGTAGCAAATTGCAGTGCTTTTTGCTGGGAGATGGGGGTTCATTCTCTTCCCACAGAAATAAATTCTCATTGTGATAAGTGATGGAGAAGGACAATACTTGTGGCAGAAACTATGACGAAACGCTTTCCTGGGATTTAGAATCTTTAGCTGAAGGAGAATTAACAATAGAGTCACATGCACCCCTCCCCTCATCTGACTGAAAATCATTGTTAGACTCTGAAGGATACCTCCTTTTCTTTCTGTTAGAATGTAGTGAGAGACCAAAATGCCTTGATAAATCCCAACAAAACTTCCTTGTCCATAGTTAGACGGGAGAAAAAATATTTAATGTTTGGCTTTTTCTTCTGGAAAAGGACCAATCCATGACAGTAGTATTAGCTGAGGAATTGGGCACCTTTATCTGGCTATGTAGTAGACCTTCACCTGCTGTATTCTTCTAAGCCCAAAAAATGTCTGTCCCTTGCCAGTGTGGACAACCCTATAGCAGAGGATGTGCCAATCTCCCACTCCTTAGTGGCTTCTCAAGGAGCTACATAGGAGGAACTAGGAATAAAAGATGGATGGTCTGAAGAACCAGTATTGGCCACAGCAGTGTCACTCACCAGTTGCTGAGGCAGTGATGGAGCCGCCTGGACACTTTAAGAGTCTCTTAACAAGTTTGATTTCTTTTGGATGGGGGAAGAGAAAGAACTGTAGAAAATGACCATTGCTCTATTCTCAAGCTGGGAAGGAGACTACCTAAACAGGAAGTGGACCCTCTGAAGGTGATAATTTAGTCATATAACCATACATAGTAATTGTATAATCCTATAACCATATATAGTAATCGTATAATCATACAGTGGAGTAGACACTTGGCAAGAGAACGAAAGGGATGAAAGTGTGAGTGACAAAAATGCGAAATAAGTTGATTATGATTTTTTTCCCCTTCTATATTGTCATCATATTATGTGGAAATCAAAAATCAATTTGCAAATTTAAGTCAGGAGAAAGTGGTGGAGCAGAAAGGGGGCAAATGTTTTGAAATGCACTATTGGTAAGAGGTAAAGAAAAAGGAAAATTTAGTGTGTAGACTACTATTCATAACTCTTCTGTAAACATTAGTATGATTAATCAATGGTGTAAGGAATTGAAAAGCCATGTAATTTGCAAAACATAAGAGATTTACATTTACTGGGGAAAAGGCGTACTGAAGGAGTATGGTGCAAGAAAATTATTTGGAACTTTGAGTTCAGGAATTGCTTTAACAAATATTTTGTGATTTTGTTACTGTGGTAAAGTTAGGTAGATGTGTGATGTGGGAGAGTAGTAAAGTATGGGGGGATAGTGTTTCATGCATATACACAAAGTGCTATGAAAGAAGGCTAATTTGAATAACTGAAATGTTTTGTGATGGTTGATATGGGCATAATTGTGATTGGTGATTGTAATTTAAGGAAAAATTTTAGATTGGTAATGGTATAAAAATGTGTAGACAACTAATTGTGTGGCCAGTTACAAATAGGGGGTATGAAGCACTTTGCACACAACAGAGGGGTTTTAAGTCTGATATTTGTTTATTCTCACAAGGGTTAAGAGAAGCTAACCGTGAAACAAAATAATTCTTTTTTTATTATCATTAAATTATTTTGTCTTTGCGTACTGATGTGGAGGGATAGGGGCGTGTAAAGGAGGGGAAGGACATAAACTATCTCTAAAGTATATCTCTGTGGCATAATGTGCAAGTGAAGTGAGTATAGAGAAAGTAGACGGGTGATGTAGGGTTTAAATGCAATTTACAGAAATGTCCTCTCCTTCATTGTGAAGCAGCAGAGTCCATCCCTAACCCTATTTAAGAGTAATCTTGACCAATGGATGGGAAATCGGAAATTCACCCTGGGTTTGGATGTTATGTCTGATAGACAAAGCCGTACCCCCCTGTGACTACCATGCCCTGGCCCAGCAATCAAGGAGCCTCAATCCTCACCACTAACACCAGGGAGGTCGTCTCCTAGGAGAGGAAAGGATAACTAATACGCACAGTAAAGTACAATTTCCCTTAAGTGCACACAGAGATCACAGTCACTCTGGGGCTGGTTGCTCCCTTGTTCTCCAGGTCCCCAATAAGACTCCCCACTGGCACAGCTATAGGGTCCAAGTCTCAGCCTAACTGGGCAAGCTAGAACCTACAGTACCCTCTCTGTCCAACCAGCGCTGACACAACACGCACACACTTTTGAGAAGTATTTATACAACTTCACAGACACTCCTGGGAAAGGCTGACACAGATTCTCCAGCTGAGCCCCTTTACCCACACTATACGGTAGTAATTACTGCCACCACCCAGTTAATAATAGCTACTAAAAGGCCCTTAAAAGGGTGTCCAATTATTACTGTGCAATATTAATATCCAATGGTAATGTGACTATACAGTTTAAGGCTTATTGGAAGGGCTTAGACAGTAAACTCTATATAATGTACTCTAAAGCATACTTCATCTTTACACAAACCAGCCACAGCTTGAAGGTTTTAAAAATATTTAATAATAAATAATTAAAACACAAGACAAAACTACTACACCACAGAGATATCCAAGAGTTCACAGATCACATAAGCTTAAAATAATACAGTAGGACAGGTCTGGTTTCAAAGAAAAATATCTAATTAATCTTTACTAGCTTTAACTAATCTTACAAGATGTCCCAGTACTACAAACTTACATGTGAGCATAAGCAGAGTGCTGATAAGTTAGATGTCCAGATCAAAATGCTCCAGGTCTGTTGTGAGAAATAGTATTTAAACATTACTAACCAGCATGTCTCTAGGGCCCTCCCAAAATTACATAATTTTTGACACTTAGGTTTTTCCAGTATTCATATTGCATCATCTTAACACCTGGTCTGAGTTCTCAGGTCACAAACTGCATTATTTAGCAATCTAACACCTGCACAGAAACTTACAACAATAGAAGACATTTCACATGTATATACTAACAGAAACTAAAGACATAAAGCGGGTTCAGGCACCTAGGCGGTGCGACAACCCACTGTGAGCCAACTGGATGTGGACAGATGGCAGTATGGAAGTTTAGCTGCAGTGACAAATGCCTGCAGACAATTCCCTGCGAAAAGAAAAGAACCCCCTGCACCCTAACCACAGGTGTGAGACAAATACCCCGTATGTGATCTACACACTACGCCCCCTAGAAAACACCGTGTGCAACTAACACTGTAACATGTGCCTCGAATAGGATGCCAAGTGGGCATTAAAGTGGTACACTGAAACCTGTGTGCTGTGGCACATTTCTATAAGCTATGATTATATCATGGTTTAGTATGCACCAAGCACTTCCCACATTACTTTACATTTTGCATTAATAAAGGCTTTGCCCACTGCACACAGGTTTCAGTGTACCACTTTAATGCCCACTTGGCATCCTATTCTAGGCACATGTTACAGTGTTAGTTGCACACGGTGTTTTCTAGGGGACGTAGTGTGTAGATCACATACGGGGTATTTGTCTCACACCTGTGGTTAGGTGCAGGGTTCTTTTCTTTCGCAGGAATTGTCTGCAGGCATTTGTCACTGCAGCTAAACTTCCATACTGCCATCTGTCCACATCCAGTTGTCTCACAGTGGGTTGTCGCACCGCCTAGGTGCCTGAACCCACATAAAGCACCTTCCACATCTAAATTCTAGTCATAAACTGTAGCCTTAAAATAATGGGCATGAAATCCACATCCAGCCGCCCTCGGGCCGAATTCTAACGTGAAAGGATACAACATGCTTCACTGGGCCAGTAGAGTGCAATACTGTCACATATTTTGCAGTTCCACATTTCAGTGTTTTTCCTACATTTAAAAACACAGGACTGTATTTTACATTTATTTATACAGTTGATAGAATTATATATCAAATTCTATTTGACTAGGCTGGCAGCCTTCGCCCATATCTCCCCAATCATCACCCCCCCACGCAAACAATCTGTAGAAACTTTCTAACTAATATACCACCTCCTGATAAATGCCCATGTTACATAGGGACAGAGTTGGGTTGGATTGCATGGCTAGGCTTATAAAGGCCCTAGTGGTCCTTGGCGTAGTGTACAAGTATGAAACTATGACAGGAGACTTGGGTTCCTAGGGAGGATGTTCCATGACTATCACAAAATGCACCAAATCCTGCCCTATGCACCCTAATTCTACATAAACATAATATGCTGTGTTAAAAAAAAAAAAAAAAAAAAAAAAAAAAGTACTGCATAAATAATTTCAGCAGCATTTTATTCACCGTGAGAGAACACATTTCCTAACCTAAAGATAAGAGTTTATCAGAATTTTGTTGAGGGGGTGAGAAATGATGTAATGAAAGCTTTCCTCAGAATGGACATATTTGCTCAGCCTTGAAAGGACCAGTAGACTATTGTCAGTTCCATGAAGTCCGCAGAAGCTAAGAATTTGTGTCAAGAAAACTCTGAAGCTTTTTGGTGCCTAGTCTGCCTTTGAAATGGCTCTGCTTCTGCCACTGATAGTTTGCACAAATGGAAAGTGCTCTATTACTTTTAAAGCTGGCCAGTGGTAGTTTCCTAGGCAAGGATATAACCCATATGGTTTAGGCTACTACAGCAGTGACTAGACTCTCCTTCTGTGGATTTGTCAGTGAAAATCCAGATCAGATCCACCAGCTAATACACACAACCATACTGAAGAGAGACTACATATATGGCTGCAAATTGAAAGTGATACAAACACCTAACATCTAACCTACAACGTATAGACAATGAAATACTTACTGAAAATGGCTTTCACCAGTTTTGTGAGGCTATAGAAAAAAAGGAGGGGAGTGAGAGAGTTTTATACAGTCACCCTAAGACAGAAAGATCTTTGCAGGAAGACACTAGAAGAGACCAGTGATCCCAAGAATCAAGTTAACCTGTTAAGTCAGAGATTAGGAACACGTTGAAGAAGATGGGAAAATTTGGACCATTTATTACCTTGTCTGCTGTTGACTGTTAAGGAAGTTCCACATGCATCAGTAAGATACAGTTCTTCAAATTGCTGTATAGTATATGACCTTGAGGACTATTGGACATGGCTAATGAAACATAGGAAGAAGACTAAGCCTTGCTTAGTGTATTAGATGACTACACTCGTTTGTAGGATAGCTGTAAGGATAGCAATGCAAGTAATATGAGAACATAAGGAAAGAACACACTGTCCAGTATGGCATATAACCAATACAAGAACTAGGGAATTTTAAGGCTGGGTACTAGATACTATTTTTTTTCTCCCTCTGCAGAAAATCTGTTTTGGCAAAATGGCAAGGGACATTTGAAGTAAGAGAAAAAGTAAATGAATTATAGAGTTAGACAAGTCAAAATGGAAGACTAGCACAAATTTTATTATGCTAGTTTTCTCATGAGAACTACATTTTCTATACATGTTGTGCAAATGGTTGATAGTCTCTCAAAACTTCAAAAAAAGAGTTCTAAAGCGGTCTTTTCAAAACTGTCCAGCCAGGCAGATCTGGTCCACCGTCCTGTTTATACTAACCTGAAGCCTTATACAAATGTCAGAATTTCAGAGGCAGGCATTTCAGGAAGTATACAGAAAAGTAAGTAAAAATAGCAATGGTCGAACTAAAAATGAACAAGGCTCGGCACAAACCCAAAACGTCATTTAATGGAGTACAAAGTTAGCACTTTCATTTGAAATGTCAAACTTCTTCAGACTGAAATAAAATTGGGTACCTCCCCTTTATATACGCTCAGAAAATTACATAAATTTAAAACAAATAAAAATTGATCATTGGTGATTTAATAAACACTATATTAACGCATCACAATATCCTTAGATTATAGCATACCCTTCCTCTCCAAGACCTTCATTAAAAAAAAAAAAAAAAAAAAAACTCATAATTGAAATAAAATCATTCAAACTTGGGGGGGGGATGTGGCATTTAAATAATTCTGCCACCATGCCTCCCTTTGTTCAAGTATTAATCTCCAGGGTCAGCCTCTAGGGCTCTTGGGTACATCGTGTAACACTGCAAATTTAAAGGCATGATCAGGAAACAAGGAAATATGATGGTATAGAGCATTAGTGTTTTTCTTCCTAGAAATATGATACAAATGTCTATATGTCCTTTGCGACAATTTACGCTCTGTTTTACCTACATAAAAAGCATCGCATTGCATGCAATTGGCAATGTCAATAATTCCTTGAGTATAACAAGTGCATCAAGATGAAAAATAAATATTTACTCCCATTCTGTATGCCTGTAATCTCCTGAATGTACTTGCAATAATAACCCATCCCACACTTTATCATTGTAGTTCTTTGTATAACCAGATCTCTCAAAAATGTTTTTAAAATTAAAACCTCTACAGTAGACTATATATGGTCTGTCTCCTAAACACCCACACGTATCCTGGTCAGCTACAATCAAAGCCCATTTTGTAGCTGAAATGTCACTAACCTCGTCACTAGTTGTCCCATAGGTAGTAATAAAAGGGCAAAATATATCCTTATTTGATTTAGATAACTGAGGAGAAAAGGACGTCACACGGGCATTTATATTCACTTGTGGAAATATGATGGAATCTTCATGTCCGCCAGTAAGTGAATGCGTATTTGACCTACTATTTACCTGTAAAAGTGGTTCATTAAACTTAAGATTCCCGTTTGTTAGTAACCTCCCTTTTTATTTTGGCAACAAATTCAGATTGATACCCCCGTTCGCAAATATCTGCTCTAAATGATTGCATTCACATATAAAATTATTGTAATCTGACACCATACGGGCAGCTTTTAACAATTGTCCCTTAACCACTGCCCATTTTACGTGTTGTGGATGGCAACTTTGAGAAATGTAAACTATTGGAATAGGTTGATTTCCTATAAATAAGTGATTTAAGACCATTCCTGCAAGTATATTTTACAAGGCAAACATCTAAATAAGCTATGGTCTCAGACTGCAGAATAAGTACACTCAAGAAATGATGTACTTGTATAGCTTCAGATATAGTGGACACTCTCATTCTAATGTATATTTCATGGATTCAGATTTCTTTAGTTGCTTTCATAATGCTTTTCTTTTTTTTGTTTTTATACTATATTCTAAGCAGAGATGGATAATTTGTGTTTTGGTATTGGAAAGGTGGTGGATGGATGATTTAGTTAAGTCTTTAAATAAACCAGAAACTTTGTTTCATGTATGTGTTGGTAAATAGTTTTGGGTTTTTGAAAGTAGTGCTTGATACATGTTATGCATCCATAAGTAAGTTTTCAGTAGATTTCAAGTCAGCACGGAAGAAAGATCTTTAAGTTAATAATAACATACATATTATAGTCATTGCCTTATAAATGTTTATTAAGTATTAATAGTTTGAGCAATAACGTTAAAAGAGCTGGTTTGCTTAAATATATCAAAATGCATAAAGCCCAGATCATCTTTTTACAGGAAACCCATCTATTAAAGATCTACAAAAATACTCATTCAAGGGCTATACCATTCTGGCTGATTCATGTTTTGAGACTAAGAGAAAGGACACTCTTATTCTATGGAAAAATACTTGTACTATGCCAAGAATTATAGATACAATTTCAGATAAAGATGGGATGCTAAACATAGTTATTTTGGAAATCATTAAGTATTTTATACTTGGATTAATACATACTCGATACCAGGACTGAGTACTAAATATGTTGGCAAATATCTGGACCTGATTACTTTAAATGCAAAAGGGGAAATTATAGCAACAGGTGATTTTTTTAACTGTTATCAGGCAATGATACTTCTAAAAATGGTAAAATACAGTGGCGGCTGGTGACTTCAAATCAAAGTTGGGCTGCAGGAGACAGCTGAATGGGTGGGGTCAATGTGAAGGGGTGTGGCCAGCTAGAAAGGGGAGGAGCTATGCTCAAAACCACAAAAACTAACTTTAAGTAAATACGCTGCTCTGGGTGCCAAACCGTCATTATGAGAGTCCAATCAAGACAAAATGAAGTGTAGATGAAAAAAAAATACTTCAATGCATTGGCTGCATGACAGCTTACTTAATATCTAGATGGAAACAAAAAGGTTGTGAGGCATGAAAAAATAAATTACTTTTTAAATGCATTACCGGAATGCCAGTCAAAATCAGGTAAAAGAAAAACAAGCAGCACTCAACTCAAACCACTTCTCCTTGCATTGCAGTTCTAATTATAATTTGTATTCAGCTTTATTAAAGTGCCAAGTAACATGCTAAAAGTAGCAATCTCTGTGATACCCCCACTTGTAAAAATGTTTCTTATCCGAAAAAGACCTGATGCCTGACAACTATCCACTTGTTTCATGGGGAAAACATGATCAAAGTAAAAAGTGAAAAGCAAATAAGAAATAAGCTCAAGATACATTGCTTAAAAGGATTACTGTACAGGTTATGGACCACACATGATAGATTGGCATTCTGTTTAGTTTACGGGTAAAGCCTGCAGAGATGACTGGAAGTCTCCAACAAGTGTAATGAGCTTCTTAAAATAATGTAATCCTGTCCTTTATTACAAATACTGTCATATGCATTTCAATACCCAAGCCTTATACATTAGTTATGTAAGTATTCTCTGCATGGCAACAACAGAAAGGCTTTCAATGTTGGCAGTTCTTTAACAGTATGCTTATTAAAGCTTACTTGCATCTTACGATCTCAGACAAGCTTACCTGATGGTCATTAAAGCATTGCTACTTAACACGGAGCAACAGGCACTTTCTGAGTAATAATCATAAATCAACAGTACACAAATATGACAGAAACCAGACCATTCTGCAAAATCAAGGACAGATGAAAAGTCACTGTACTACTTGTGTCTACCTTGGATGGGGGGGGGGGGTTACTCTGCACATTTACACTACATAATTGCTCCTTGCCTTTATTGGACACATCCAGAGTTATTACATGGGGCAGTGGGGTGCAACAAGTTTGTCACAATTTGAAATGTCTCTGGCTGACTGTGATGGCCCTGACACATTTGTCATACCTCTCAACCTCAGAGGAAGAAATCTGGACAAAGCCAAACATAGAAGGGGGACAAAGGCCCAAAAATAAGGGCAATTTTTAAATATTGCTCTTATAAACTTAGAAAGATAATAGAATAGTAGGTCTTGCATTATTTTCTAACTTCAGTCTTTAATGATTTGCCACTAATTTGCCAAAAAAAACAATTTTATGAAAAATGGACCAAAAATGTGATGCAGAAATATAAAATAGCCACTTCTACAGTCTACCATTATCAGTAAATATGCACAATCTCTGAAGAACTAAAAGTCTTCTAAATAAATTCACATTAAAGAAATCTGTAACTAAAGAGGTTGCTGCTAGCAAACAACTTTATATTTCATTGTTTCATCTACAAAGAGTGCCTGTTGCCCTTGAGAAATAAATTGCCTATGTTGCATTAAAAAAATAAGATAGTAATATTGCAATAGGGAATGGATGGCAAACTGATAACAGGTTCATAGTTACTAGGTATCTTCGCCAAAAAGGACTGCAGCATTCGCCCCCTTTACAACACAGTACAGTATCAGCAATGCATCTGTCTACTGTGGGAGTAGAACCCACAGCCTTCTGCATCAAAACCAAGTTTTGTGCTATTAACAATGCAAGAAGACTCAGCATAAGCAGCACTAAACTTTTGTTCCCCTGCAGCTCTCAGCTTCTTCTAAATTCTACTTGATACGCACTCTCAACTTTGCAGCACGAAATCTGGCAAAAGCAAAAATTTTTATTTGGGGGGGGCAAAAGCCCAAAAACCAGGGACACATTTTAAACATTGCATGTGTAATGTTGAAAAGTTGCTAGAATAAAATGCTGTGCTACTACCATGCATTTCATTGCCAAGTATTGTACCCAGGACCCTGTGCAAAACAGAGCAGCATACCACTATGCAAAATCACCTGTTTTATGAAAGAGAGGAAGACTGAAACTTAAATGGCTACCATTTAGTGAATTCAGTTCTCACCATAGCTGCCATCCTCTTAGCACAAAACATCTGAACAAAGCCAATAATGGGGGGAAAACAGCCCCCAAACATATTCGGTGAATTCAGTTCTCACCATAGCTCTCAACCTTAGCACAAAAAACCTGGGCGAAACCAATAATGGGGGAATACAGTCCCAAAAATAGGGACAAATTTCAAATATCCATCTTATAAACTTCGAAAATTGCTAGAATAAAACGTTTCGTGTTACCATGTACTTTCTGAAGAATATGAAGTCTGAAATTCAAATGCTTGTCATTTTTATTTAACATTTGTTAACCTTTAAAGTCTGACTTGGAACAAAAGCCAATTTTCAGCAGAGGCCCAGGGAGAAACACTCCAGACACATGTCTTTGTAAGATGGGAGGACACGAGAGCAAACCTACACAAACACAGGGAGGACATGCAGACTCCACACAGAAGGCACCCCAGCCAAGAATCAAACCAGAGAACCTGTAGCTGTCGGGCAACAATGCTATCAGTGCACCACTGACTGTGGCAAGAAACAAAAATACAGAAACCATAGATTTTGAGGAACAGAACAAATATGAGGCAAAAATCTGCAAATTTTTTACAAATAGTAGTGGGTAGGGAATTCAAGCTCTTGCCACTTGGGCCCAAGGTACAGGCTTCAAGCCTTATTCTCTACCCACCACCATGTAGCAACTGGGGCATTACACACACACACACACACACACACACACACACACACACACACACACACACACACACACACACACACACACACACACACACACACACACCCCTCCCTGTTGATCTGCTCACAGAAATCACCCATTCGAGCTCCTCCATAAGTCCCTTGCAGTAGCTGAAACCCTGCGACAATGAGCTGTACAATCCAGCAAGGAAGTCCTTCCCCTTCCATGCTGTGATGCTCCTTCCTGTGAGAGCCCCAGCCTGTGGATGTTGCAGTCTGGTCCCCTTCCTGTCTATGCAGTTGTAACTGCATAGACTTCTGGGGAATTTGCAAATTCAATGTTGTCTTCCCAATCCGGACTGCTGGTGCGACAGTCTGGATTCTGTGAGCAGCTCCAGACTGCTTCATCAGCAGTTTGGATAGTGGGAAATGCTGTGAGTGTGCATGTGTGACAGTCCGGGACTCCGTTTTATTTTCTTTTTGTTTTATTTCTTTTACATTTTTACAGTTGGGGAGCTGCAGTCCAATAGCACGAGCCGGCCTCTGGTAAAATAAAACTAACATCTCAAGCCAAGAAGTTAAATGATTTTACAAACCAGATGTAAAGATATACATGGTGTAAGAGAACATTATTCCTTATTCTATACTCACTATTCATATCTGTTTGGTACACAAACATTAATAAGGTCTTTGTATCAAATAATATGTACTCTAAAAATAAGTGATGGATCTATAATGACTTGTCCACTTTCGGACCATAATGCTGTAAACTTTACATTAACTACACATACAGATGATTTAAGGTTTCTACAGAGAATTCCTGCTTACATAACAAAGTTAAATGACTTTTTAGGGAATGGATAACGAAAGAAATAGACATGTTTATGGAAACAAATGATCATGGTGAAATGATACTATACTATAGGACACCTTTTAAAGTTTATATATATATATATATATATATATATATATATATATATATATATATATATATATATATATATAGTAGAGTAAAATCTTGCTACCTTACAAAAAGGAGAGTGGAACAAAGAACGTTTAGACTTACAAAACAACTTAGACAAGATAAAAATGGACGCAAAACCAAATAAAGTAGCGCATAAAATTACTAAGTTAAATCAGAAGTACTTAGAAGTTCTGAATCATAAGATGGCCATAAACTTGGAAAAATTGAAATTACAACAGTATGCTGTAAATCCCAAATATCTGCATAAAATAGTGGTAAGATCCAAAAAATAATCAAAATCTTATTGAAATTAAATATAAAGTTCAGTTAAGAGTGCATCTAACTTAATGGGCATATTTTAAGTGGTCAAAAGCTACTATAAAGATACAAATAATAACACACCACGTTTGGAGACAGATAATATATTTTCTTGAATAAACGTACTTACTATAACTACTAAGATGCCAATGCAACAAAATAACATGTTAAACACGTAACACTAACAGAAGTGCAAGAGCAAATAAAAAATGTAAAAGATAATAAAGCTCCAGGACTGGATGGAATAATTCCTAAACTATATAAGTTTTTCCTGAATATATAACAAAGAAAATGTTGAGTGCCTTTACTATGGTTGAACAAAAAATGTGTAACACCCACATCGTGGAAATATTCAATTTTCTCCCCATATTAAAACAAGGTAAGGACCCCAGATCTTGTGATTCATATAGGCAAATTTCATTACTAAACATGGATTATAAAATTTTCATGACAATATTAGCTAATAGGTTAAAGAAAATATTACCTAATCTAATGCATACTGATTAGACAGGGTTCATTCTTCATAGAAAAGTGCAAGATAACCGTATTAAATTACTATCATTAATAGTTGTTTTTTGTACTTGCATGCTGTGTCGAACTATTATCAGCCTAGACATAGAAAAGGCTTTTGATTCTGTTAATTGGTCTCCTCTACAAAGAATTCTGATTGGTTTTGGATTCTCCTCAGATTTTGTCAACTTATTAATGAAAATGTATAGTGGGCCACAAGCTTATGTGAAAATCGGATCATGTCTATCCTCACCACTAGAAATCCTCAAGAGAACTAGACAAGGTTGTCCTTGGTCACCATTATTGTCTGCTCTTTCAATGGAATCTTTTGCTACATATATCAGAAACGAGCAAAATATAAAAGGCTTTCAAATTGATAAGGATTGTCCTAAGATGCATTTATTTGCTGATATGTTGTTAAAGTTGGTGATATTGATAGTTCTTTGCTATATGTTATAAAAACCTTAAGCAAGTTTGAAAGAATTTCAGGGCTTAAATTTAATCATAATAAGTCCAAAACATTACTAATTAACAAAAAGATAAAGTAAAACTTAAGACAGAATAACCTGTTTAATTGGGAGAATGATGTATTAGAATATTTGGGTAACAGTATAAAGAGTAAATGGAAGAGTCTGTTAAACTACAATAATTTAATAACCACCATTAGTGAACTACAATAATTTAATAACCACCATTAGTGAACTAATCAAAAGATGGAATAAAATGTTCTTCACAATGGAGGATAGGCTCTCTTTAATTAAAATGATAATTTTACCTAAAGTTTTGTTTTATATACAGTCATTGATAATACCCCCTCCCAAAAACTTATTTAAAAAAGTTAGATTCCATGCTACTTAAATTTTTATGGTAAGTGGCGCATTAGAGCTTGGAGCAGTAATGGGATAGCATTCCCTAGCTTAGCTATTTATTCCAAATCAGTTAATATTAATGTAATATTACATTTGGATCTCACCTACCTATATATCTGGCTGGAAAATAATACATGAGATTCATATAACTGATGTCAGAACTATAGAAAATCAATTTAAGGAACAATATAGAATAAGTAGAGTTCATTGGCTTTTACGTGAATTTTGTTTAAGTTTGATCATTTTTCTTATGGCATTAATCAAATATTTAATTTTAAAATATAATTGATTGTAATTACATTAAACAATTTCTATTTCTTATTCCCTATAGCATACTCCCCTGATTGCCTAGATTCTTTCAACATCAGTGCGATGCGAAAATTAAAGGAAAATAACTTTACATTCTAGCATCAGCTTTTTGATAAAGTATTAAACCACTGAACTCACTTTTTTTATGTAGCTTTGATAATAGTCAAGACAGTTGGTTGTTTAAACACTCATTACGGCAGTTTATATAAAACAAAATGAGTATCAGTCAACCGGGAGACTGAATCTATACCTAGTTTGATTCCGCTTTTTGTTAGGTGTCTTGAAAAGACAGATAATCAAAAATTAAGCATATCACCTATCTATAAGATACTAAGAGAAGACTCTCTAAAGTTTGACTCGGATTTTTGGAATTACTATGTAAAGATTTAATGGAGAACAAATATCTGAATCCAAAAAAATTGTTACTGAATTCTACGTATGGTAACTCTTCATTATATTGGAGATTGTATACATTTAAATTTATAAATAGGAGTTTCTATACGCCACATAAAATAAATTATGTTATGTAGTCCTGTCTCGCCTATGTTCTTCCCCGTGGGTTCTCGGCTCCGACTCTGCCAAACTTTTCTGGCTCGAAGTCTTCTATTGGTGGGGCAAAGCCGGTAGCCCATGGTGCACTGCTCCATATCCCCAGATCTTGTTTGCCACTCGTGTAGCTCTGATGTGGTCTCGCTCTTGGCTGTGGCCAAGTACCTTTTTTCTTGTCTTGAGAAAATGTATTGCTCTGAAATAAAAAGCTATTTTCATAGCTATTGTCTTTAGTGTTGGTTAGCATTTTGGTAGTGTGCGTGTTTGTGGTATCCCGATAACAGTTCCCTCGGGCTAGGCCCGTTTAAGTTAGAGGACCTAGTCCTATCCTCCTGTTTGTCAAACCATTTAAATTGGAGGTTTGATTGTCTGTTCCCCAACCCTTGTCATTAACCGTTTTAGTTAGAGGTTTTTTGGCATAGTTGGTCTCGGTGTCTTTCTAGAGTGTGTGTACGGTTTCAACCTTGTCTGATTCCTGCGTTTTTGTGGTGTTGAGTGTCTGAGTTTTTCCTGTCAGATTTTCTTTTAGGTCGGGTTGTTGGTTTTTTCTGGTGATTATGTCTAAAGATTCCAAAGAGCACAAACCTTCCGGTTTCAAAAAGTGCTGTAAATGTGGGTACAAAATTTCCATCACTGATGGGCATTCTATTTGTGTCTATTGCTTGAGAGCAATTCATCTGCAGGAGTCCTGCAGCTTTTGCCATGCATTCAGTCCCAGAGTGCTCCAAGAGAGAAAGAATAAGCTGATCCTAAAGGGACTCTTGAAACCCTCTTTAGAACATGTCTTGGATTCTTCTCCCAGCGCCAAGTCTAAATCATCCAAGTCAAAAATAATATCTCTGGCTCCATCAGTTTCATCGGATCCTCCGGAGAAAGTCCCAAAAATTGCATCAACCTCCTCTGCTCCACTGTCCTCCGGGCCGCAGGAAGTGTCGGTGGTGATGGAACCGGCGCCGGCTCCTGTTATATTGGAACCTCTTCGGAGCCGATTGCCAGTCTCAGACCAGTCTGTCCTGAGAGGAGATCTCGATCTCCCTCCCTGTCCTCCAAATCCTCCAGGACCCTTTCGGATATGGATGTTGATAGGGTGGTCCAGAGGCTCCTCCAGTCACCGGTTTTGGCAAAATTGTTTTTGGCTCCGGCCCAGTCGGCTCAGGAGCCCGTCCCGACCCCTGCTTCCATCATTCCTCTTCCGAGCGCATCTCTGTCTTCGGAGCTGGAGTGTTCTGCACCGTATGATGTTGCAAGTCCGGTTCCGATGGCCCCTCCAGCTCTATTGGTGCAGACATCGGCTCCGACCCTGTCTGCTCCGTCTTCGGGGTTCGGGACTCGGGATTCTTCAGTTGGGACTGAGGGGGACATCTTGGGACATATTTCGGTTCAGAGTCTCTCGGTGCCTTGGCTCGGGGAATTCCGACTCTCTCATCGTGGTCTCTGAGGCTGGCCGGTCTTCGGACTCGGGCGGGGGGGGACCAGCCTTCAAGGCCATGCAGACTGCGCTGGCCAGATCGTCAGCTACATCAGGCAGATCGGTCACTCTGTCCCCCACCACTCCGGTTAGAGCCTCTGATCACCACCTATCCAGGGACAGCAGAGCACCAAGGCCTAGGGATACCCCCACGAGTGGTCCCCATCTTTCTGAGGGCCCTTCAGAGTTCATGCCTGAGGAGCCCCCTAGAAAGAAAACCTGCAAGAGGAAGCACAGATTCCCATGATGAGTCCCTCACCTCTGATACTGACCTTGAGGAATCTGAGGGGTCCCCCAAGTCATCCTCTGTTTCCTTCTCCAACATCCTAGAGATACTGAAGCAAAGAGGTGACTGGCCATCCAAAGCCCCTTCCGAGGAGGAGTCTGTCTTCCTTAAGGCCTTTGGTACTCAGCTCTCCGCCTCCTGGGTGTCCCCACCCTTCGATGAGCTCCTTGATTTAATTTGTTGAAGGGTGTGGGAAAACCCTGATTCTGTGGAGCCCGTACCCAGGCACCCCAACAAGTTTCTTTCTGCTCCCCAGGGTAAGGAGTTCTTGTCCAGAGGAGTCCCTGTAGATGCCATGGTGGTGGCGGCGGCCACTCAGAAGGAAGTAGCAGAGACCTCTTCCTCCGTCCATCCTAACAAGGAGTTTAGGACCATGGACCGGTACGGGAAGCGTACCCTCTCGTCAGCAACCTTTACATTACGGTCGCTGAACTATGTCTCATTTCACTCGGCTCCAGAGAGATCTCCTCAAGGAGTTAAGAGATACTCTTGCAGGCAACGTCCCTGAGGCGGTGGCCCAGACAGTTAATGCGGAGGTGTCTACCCTCAACTCCATTGTCAACTCCTCCATGTGGCTCATTTTGTGTGCAGTAGAGGGAGCAAGTAGGGCAGCAAGCTCAGGAGTCACCCTTAGGAGGCAAGCCTGGCTGCACCTGTGTCACTTTGCGGAGGCCTTAAAGTCTTCCTTCACTGACTCCCACTTTGATGGTTCTTCTTTGTTCGGAACCAAAGTGAAAGACCCCCTCACCCGGTGCGAGCAAGAGGGAAAGACCCTGTCTGCCTTAGGGGTCCGTTTTTCCCTTCCTTCTAGGCCTTACCCCAAGGCCCAGCGGGGTGGGAAGATGTGGTTCAAGAAATCACAGAAGTTTTTTTCTGCCGCACAAGGTGAGTCCCCCTCCGGAGGCAGAGGAGGGAGAGGTTATTCAGGGAGACACCGCCCTAGAGGCAGAGGGGGCCCCCACAATTCAGGAGACTGCGATTCCTTTCTCGTTTCCCCCTACTCTCGTTCCTGAGGGAGTGCCCGGCTGTGCTTATCCTGAGCCAGTCGGGGGTCGAATTTCATTATATCCGGAAGCCTGGAAAAGCATCACCCAGGACCGATGGGTATTGTGAATAATTTCCGGAGGTTACCTCATTCTGTTTACATCAGACCCCCCCCCATTAATCAGAAATATCCCAGACGTTCCACCCAGTCAAAGGGATCAAGCAGCCTTAGAGGTTTCAAAGCTGCTAGGAAAAGGAGCCATCCAGAGTGTCTCCTCAGACCAGATTGGATTAGGGACTTACTCAAGATTCTTTTTGGTGCCAAAAAGAACAGGGGACCTGTGACCTATATTAGATATCCGCCAACTAAACAACTATGTACAGAAGTCCAAGTTCCGTATGGTCACACTACAATCTATTCTCCCATTGTTGGGAGAGGAGGTATGGATGTGCTCCATCGACCTCAAGGATGCTTACTACCATGTAAAAATGGACAGGGCATCCAGGAGTCCCCCACGCTTCCGGCTGTGAGCCAGTCATTTCCAGTTTTGAGCACTGCCCTTTTGGTCTCACCACAGCCCCCAGGGTGTTCACCAAGTGTATGGCAGTGGTGACTGCTCACTTGAGACGTCAGAGATTCCAGGTGTTTCTGTATGTGGACGACTGGCTCCTTACCGCCCCCACCAGGCATCAACTAATCCAAACCAGGGACGCTACCATCACTCTTTGTCAACAGTTTGGCATAACACTAAATTGGGAAAAATCTGCCTTGTTGCCCTCGCAGCGTGTCACCTTTATAGGTGCAGAATTAGACACCATTCAAATGCGAGCATTTTTACCGCAGGAGAGGATCGGAATCTTACAACAAGTACACATCCTGATGCCCCTGAGGAAAGCGAAGGCGAGATGGGTTCTCCAACTCCTGGGGACCATGGTAGCAACAATTATGTTGGTCCCTGTAGCGAGATTGCACGTGAGACATCTCCAGTGGCTTCTCTTTGGTCAATGATCTCTCCAAAAATTTCCACTTTCTCACCCCATTTTACTCAGACGCAAACAGGGCCTCAGTTGGTGGCTTTGCACCAACAATTTGGACGGGGGAAGGCCCTTCGTTCCACCCATTCCGGTTGCCACAGTGACCACGGATGCCTCCCAGATTTTGGGGGGGGGCATTATCTTGGCAGGACAGTCCGAGGCACGTGGCAAGATCACAAGATACATTGCATATCAACGTCCTAGAGATGAGAGCAGTGGTACTTGTGCTACAGGCACTTCAAAGTTTTCTACCTCTAGGAACGATTGCAATACACTCAGACAACATGTCGGTAGTATGGTATCTAAACAAGCAAGGGGGAACCACGTCTTACCCCCTGTGCAGAGAGGCTATGTGAGTGTGGTAGTGGGCAGTAACTTCCCAATGTTTTCTGGTGGCAACGCACATTCCGGGGAAGTGCGGACAGGCTAAGCAGAGCTATTCTGATGCCTTACGAGTGGTCCCTGAATCGTCTAGTTGCAGAACGAATCTTCAGCAGATGGGGTCAGCTTTGCTGTGACCTTTTTGCCAGTCCCCTCAATGCCAAATGCAGCAACTACGTCATGCTGATTCCCCCCCCCCCCACAGGGGGAGTCACCCAGGGACGCTCTGGTCCACGATTGGCCCTCCGCTCTGCTTTATGCTTTCCCTCCATTCACCTTGCTGTCAAAGGTAATTCAGAAAGCGCAATCTTTGGGAAACAGAATGATTCTGATTGCTCCACACTGGCCTCGTCAAGTCTGGTTCCCCTTTCTTCCACCATACATTGTGGACACTCCTTGGATTCTGGACCCTCAACCAGATTTACTGACACACATGTCAGGACAGTTCCACCCCTCGCTGATGACCCTCCGGTTGACAGCCTGGCTGCTCCACTTCCGTCGTTAGTTAGGCTTCATAAATTTTCACCGGAAGTGGTTCACATTTTATCTTCCTCTCATAAGCCATCTACTAGGAAGATTTATTCCAGCAAATGGAAGAGGTTTTCTATTTGGGCGCATACCCAAGGAATTGATCCGTACACAGCTCCAGTTGCTTCAGTCTTGGAGTTTTTGTCTATGCTCTTCCATCAGGGTTCCGCATCAGCTACCATCAAAGTTCAATTGGCTGCGATCTCTAATTTTCATGTGGCTAATGAGCCTGGTCTCATGGCTCATAGACTCTGCAAGGCTTTCCTGAAGGGTACTCTGTTACTCTGTCCCTGATCTCTGAAGCTATCATGCCCTGGGATCTCAATTTCGTTCTACAAGCCCTTACTTCACCACCTTTCGAGCCTGCAGCTACCTGTGAATTGAAATTCTTGACCTGGAAAACAGCCTTCTTAACAGCAATCACTTCAGCAAGGCAAGTTTCAGAAGTTCAAGCCCTCTCTATCAAACCCCCATACTTAATCTTCCATAAGGACAGGGTTTCTCTTAGACCAAACCCTTCTTTTCTTCCTAAAGTGGCTTCCGTGTCTAATCTTAATCAATCCATTGAGTTGCCTGTATTCTTCCTGCAGTTTTCAAACAAGGCAGAATTTAAATTCCATCAATTGGATGTACATAGACAGTTACGCTTTTATCTGCACCGAACAAAAGATATCTGGAAGTCAGATCAACTATTTGTCTCCTTTGCGGACAACAAAATTGGGTCCCCAGTCTCCAAGGTCACCATATCCAGATGGATATCTAGTTGCATCTTGTTCGTCTACCAAGCGGGAGGAAAAGATCTACCATTTCCGGTCAAGGCTCACTCTGCTCGGGCTGTTTCTACATCTACAGCCTACCAGGCCAGGTTGTCAATGGATGATATATGTGCTGCAGCTACTTGGGCTTCTCCTCACACATTTCTTTCTCATTACAAATTGGACGTGGTTTCTAGGGGCAGGTCGTCCTTTGGCTCCACAGTACTCGGGAGTATTTTCCTATGAGCCACCCAGGGTGTAGGTGCTAGGGACGCTGTCCCACGGGTAAGAATGTAGGCGAGATAGGACTACATAACATCAGGAAGTTTATGTACTCACCATAACGTTCGATGTATGTAGTCCATCTCGCCTCACATTCTTACTTACCCTCCCACCTTCCCCCTTCCTGGACGATCTGGAGGTTAGGGGTTTCTATTTACAGAGTTCCCTTTACTTCAGCTTGTTCTTTTTATCTGGATGTTGTATATGCATGGGGTATGAATGAGTTTCGCAGCAAACTAGATCTGGAGATATGGCAATGCACCATGGGATACCTGCTTAGCCCAGCCAATAGAAGACTTTGAGCTAGAAAAGTTTGGCCGAGTTGGAGCCGATATTTGGCTCCGAACCCACGGGTAAGAAGTGAGGCGTGATGGACTACATACATCGAACATTATGGTGAGTACATAACTTCCTGTTATACTCAAAAACAGTGAAAGTAAATGTTGGAATTGTGATGAATTACTAGAGGCCAACTGGGTTCACATGTTCATTGAATGTAGAAAATGTTGATCAATACTGGAAAGAATTCAGATATTTTGTAAATGCTTTATGGTCTGATAACAGTCATATTTGTAACTCACTAATCCTATTCAATGTTCCTATACCTAATGTAATACCTAAATCTCAGATTGAGTTACTCTGGTCAGTTCTTGCAATTGCCAGAAAAGTTATTACTTTGAACTGGTAAAGTAAGCAAGATTTCATGTTTAAAGATTTTGTTAATTTAGCAAAAATTGTTTGTATAAAAAAAAAAAAAGAACTGCAAACCATTTGTTATAGAACTCATAACATTGCTCATAAAAACAAAAAAAAAAACAAAAAACAAGAAAACAAAAAAAAAATAGCCTGGCAAAAATTGGAAAACCTTTTGAACAAATACTGATAACTTCTCGTGGATAAAATGATTGTTTATCATGGATGAATGTAAATAGTTTTGTTATTGTATTTGTTATATGTACATTTGCGTATGTTTATAATGAAAACAAAATAAAAATGTTTTTGAGAAAAAGAAATGTATTAATGTATTCCATAAATACTGGAATATCAACATATGGACCTGCCCAAACAGTCATCCAAATATCGCAAATACATAGAAATGGATGAATAGTAAGGGCTGGTAAATATAGTGGTATACCCAAAATGCCATAACTGTTTGCATATAAGGGTCCACAGGCTGGCCCCCATGGCTACACCCTTTAATTGTTTGAAAATGTGATCATCAAAGTAAATGTAGTTGTTGGTCAAAATCATTTCCATTAACTGGGTATACACACTCACTTCACCTGATCAAGATGAAAATGTTCTATCAAATTCAGAAAATCAGTGCAAACTGACATAGTAGGGAATGCAACTAAATAAATTCTTTACATCAATGGTAATAAAAACGACATAATTGCAAGGAATGAACCGATTACATAATGACAAAAATTGCCAGGAATCACGACAAAGATGGGGGATATCAAGAACTTTTGTTTCAACTGAGTCAATAAACATAGCCATATAGCAAGTTTTGTTTGTGTTTAGTCTGACCGTTGCTATTTTTATTTATTTTTCTGTATACAGTTTTCCTTGTTCATTTCAGGAAGTAGTAAGAAAGTTGTTACACCTCTGGGTGCTTGAAGAATGTTAAGAATTACTGGAATAGCCCTGTACTTATACTCCAAAACTGGATGGAACCAATAGGTTCTGCAGTAACTTTCAGAAATGAACCGGTGATTCCGAGTTTGACTGCTGTCTTATGCCCTGGGTAGAAGAGCGTATAGGAAAAACTACGTTACTGACCATATTGGATTTCTGATAGGCTATTGTCCAATTCTCCTGTTGGAAAAGGCTAAGGAAAAACTGTTTTTTCAACTCCTGAAGAACCGTTTCAATACAATGTCCTCCTTTCAGATTAAGCAGTGTTGCAGCTAACTTAAATGGCTGGTGGACAAGGTCCTATGTGCAGTATGCTGCTGCTCATCTTTTTAGATGACTTAGTTTTGTACTTTGAAGACACAGACTTGAATTGCCCAAAGTGTGGACCATTCTGAATTCTCTAAAGCAAGCAAGTTGAAGTAAACTCCTCCAAAATACAGCAGGTATGAAGGAAAGTAAATATTTGGTGTACATAATTAGACCCAAAGGGAAAAGACTGACATGTTAAAGAACTGGTGAGTACTAGAGAATTAAAAAAAAAAAAAAAAAAAAAAAAAAGAGGTCAGAGTTTTATTAAAGTTAGTGAGATATAGTGGCCCCATGTTTCAGCTGTTTTCTGCTCCTCAACAAACAATTTCAAAGGAAAGATATCCACAAAAGTGAAATGTACCATTGAGACGACACAGTCTTCAAGCTATTTTGAGACTTTGTTTTGTGAATTAGTTCTTGCATCTTCTTGCTTTACATAAGAATTTGCATCATATATGGATGCATCTGAAGTGGTTTGAGTTGCTGTTCTATCTTAAGAGGTTTGATAGGTCCATAGGTAGGTAATAGGCTATCTGCGCCTTTGCTGATCTAGATTAGTCCAGATTTCAGGCTTTGCTGAATTCTGGACTATGGTATAGATGTTCATCGTGTTTCACTGTTGCAGTCATGACTGTAGGGTTCTCCCCTGCCGGCAGGCAACCCTCGGTTGGCCAGAATCCCAAAGTCTGGGTCCGGCGTCGGCTGTTCAACCATGCTCCTTGACGTCAGAGCGCCAGGAGTACAAAGCGGACAGCCGATGCCATCTTCTCCTGTCTTTCTTGTCGTGCGGTGATAGCAGTTCGCAAGTGCCGGTCGTCTGACTCTGACAATTTTTTCCTGATATACTTCAGTCTGAAGGCTTTATTCTCCACTCAAAGCTAAGTACCCCGTTGGGGAAACTTTTTTTCTTGCTCCACTCCGATGTCAGAAAAAAGTTACTAATTGTATTTCATGTGGGAAGCAAATACCTCGTAAGGATTTTCATTCTTACTGTATTCCTTGCTTAGGCCCTGACCACGACGTAGCTAGTTGTCGGTTTTGTGCTAGATTCAATCAACGTACAATTAAACGCAGGTACGATTTTGCTTTTCATTACTTCAGTAGGCGCTTTAACTACAAAATGTCGTCAGATACAGTTCCCGCTACCGGAGTTCACAAATGTCGCAAGGATTAAGACAGGCCTTCGAGGTCCAAATCTGATGATAGCGCACAAGCGGAGCCAGCTTCAGGTTCGCCCGTCGTCAGTGAGGCGCTTTTGCAGCCCCTGTCGTCTGCTATTTCAGAACCGATGGCCAAAACAGACTCATGAGGAGCCAACCAGGCCTTTAAATATTTCAATGGCAGGACCTTCGGGCAATGCTCCTACGGATGGGTCCAGAGCCGCTGTGCAGGTACCGGCTTCCAAAGGGGTTTTCAGGCCTACTCAGCTTCTTATAAAGGCAAAGCCAAAGACAAAGGCAAAGACTCCTTCAAAACCAAAGACTGCAAGACAGGCCTCTTCTGAACCGGCTCCCAAGTCACAGAAACAGTTACTCAAGATGGCGGAGGATTTACTTACTATGATTAGGGGTTCACAGCCCCCTCCAGATAAAAGGCCAAGGAAAGATATTTATTATGATTCCTCTGATCAGGCTTCTGTTGCTTCAGTTTCTTCTTCTGACCAGGAATATTCTTTCCCTCCTTATGAGAATTCTGATGCTGAGGAATCCATTCCTTCAGCTTCTCCCCCTGAGAATTTCTCTTTTGGGGAAACTTTGCATGAAATGAGGGAACATTTCCACTGGGAAGGACAAGAGTATTCGGAATCTAAGAAAAGGCTAAGGGATTTTCTTCTTCCCCAACATAGACCCCTGGCTATTCCTCCTGTTTTGTATATTGTGGATGATGCCTTTTCGGAGGCTAACTTAACCCCTGATTCTTTTCCTCCTGCTCCTGTTATATCTGATAGATATTACAGGGTTCCTGATTCCCACCAGTTTTTATACAAGAACCCTTCTGCTGACCCTGAAACCATTTCTCAGGGTCCTAATGGAGTTAAGGCCGCTTCTGCCAAAAACCCCATTCCCACTGAAAAGGATTCTAGATCTTTAGAAAGATGGGGCAAAAAAGTGTACACCTCTGCTACTTTGTCCATTAGAGCTTTAAACTGTCAGTTTCTTATGCTGAAATACCAGCAATTTCTCTTGTCTGTTTTAAAACAAAAACTTACTTCCATTTCTGCCTGTGCAGATGATAAGGAATTACATGACTTATTGCATGCCACTGAACAAGTTGGAAAGCATGGTTTACACTGTGGATTTGATGTCTTGGAGGCTTCTTGTAGGGCTGCTGCCTCTGGTACAGTCATTAGAAGGCATGCATGGCTAAAGGAACAAAATTTGCCAGAACAAGTAAAAGCTAAATTATTGGATGCTCCTGTTCAGCATAATGTTTTGTTTGGATCAAAAGCTGAAGAGGTGATTAAAAAGATGGAGGATAAGGTGAAATCCATGCAAACAGTTAAAGATTTCTTACAAGTGCAGCCCTCAAGATTTAGCAGGAATTGGCCTTCTAAAAAGTGGTCCTTTCCCACTTTAGACAGGCCTCAGAGGGGTAGATATAGACGCTCCAGAGGAAGGCCTCAAACACAAGCCTCTTATAGACCAAGACAGTGGACTGCTTCCACCCCTAGGGGAGGAGAGGATAGGTCACAATCTCATAGGAAACAAACTCATTGACTCCCTCTGTTGGGCTGCAGGAACTTCTTGCCTGGAAGCCCCCCTTGGAGGAAAACTCTCTTTTATCAAAACTGGACTTGTATAACTCAAGACAAGTGGGTTCTGGATGTGGTTTTAAGAGGTTACAAATTCCATTTTCATATCCTGCCAAGACCAAGCAGATGACCAGACCTTCCAAAGCATCAATGGACAGAGGCCTTAAACCAGGTGGAAGCACTTTTGGCTATGAAAGCCATAGAACTGGTTCCACTTGCAGAGATGGGACAAGGTTTTTACTCAAGGCTCTTTCTAGTTCCCAGGTAGCAAAACTCATGGAGACCCATTCTGGATCCTGTCAGTCTTGAACACCTTTCTAGAAATTCCAAAATTCAAGATGCTTACTCTTCAGCAGCTACTTCCAATGCTATCCAAAGATGCGTGGATGGTAACTTTGGATTTAAAGGAGGCATATTTACACATTCCCATCAGGCAGGAATGCAGAAAATACCTCCGGTTCAAGGCCGGATCGAGGCACTTTCAATTCTCTGCGCTGCCCTTTGGATTGTCTACTGCGCCCAGGGTCTTCACCAAATGCCTGGCTCTAGTAGTAGCTTACTGCAGACTCAAGGGGATTCAAATTTACCCTTATCTGGACGACTGTCTAATTCAGGCAGACAGCAAGGGTGTCTTACTCCAGCATCTAGAGTTTGTACAACACCTCCTCAAGTTCCTGGGATTCTCTGTAAACATAAAGTCAAATTTGACCCCCTCACAGCAGATAACCTTTCTGGGTGCTCTTCTAAACACCACAACCCAGATGGCATTTCTGACATCCGAGAAACAATTACAGCTGGCTTCAACTTTCAAAACCTTGGCAACTTTAACTCAACTATCTGCAAGGAAATTCCTACAGGCTCTGGGTTACATGGCTTCCTGCATCCTTCTCGTACCATATGCAAGACTACACATGAGGAAAATACAGTGGTACCTAAAAAGTGTATGGTCTCGGCATTGCCACAGTTTAGACATACTGATCTCTGTCCTGCCTTGCCTTCAAAAGGAATTTCTTTGGTGGTCCAGGGCGTGTACTCTAAACATAGGGAAACCCTTCTGTGTCTGCCTCCTGCCACTTAGACTCTAACCACGGGCGTGTCGGATTATGCTTGGGGAGCCCATTTTCGGGGCAACTGTCTGCAGGGCCTTTGGACAAAGGAACACAAGCACCTGCATATCAATTTAAAGGAAATGTTAGCCATTCAGAAACCCCCTAATGGCTTTCAGGAATCTTCTACAACCAGGACAACTACTAATATGGACAGACAACACCACAGTTATGTGGTACATAAACAAGCAGGGGGGATCACATTCCTACCCCCTTTGCAGACTAGCCATGGATCTATGGAACACAGCTCTAGCTTACAATCTGGACCTTCAAGCTCAGTTTCTACCAGGGAAGCAAAACATCCTGGCAGACAGTCTGAGCAGAAACCTTTCGGATCCACATGAGTGGATGCTAGATACCAAAATATTAAGGATGATAACAGCAGTCTGGGGATGTCCCCATATAGACCTCTTTGCATCCCATCTCGATCATCAACTACAGAATTTTTGCACCAGGACTTTCCACAAAGAAGCTTGGAAAGTGGATGCCCTATCATTCAGTTGGAGGAACCTCTCAGGGATATGCCTTTCCACCTCTTCCTCTTCTTCCACGGGTATTATTAAAGATAAAACAGGACAAGCCCAAGATGATAGTCTTGCTGGCCCCAAATTGGCCTCGGCAGTTTTGATACCCAACTCTAAAAAACCTATGTCTGGACCCCCCTTGGATTTTACCTCAGTCTCCGAACCTTCTGTCCCAACGTCAGGGTCCGGTTCTACACTCATGTCAGCACTCTCAGCCTGGCGGCCTGGTTAATCCAGGGCCTTTGATTTCTTCTTTCCTACCCAAGCAGGTTATGGATGTCTTTTTAGAAGCCAGACGTCCTAGCACTAGAAAATCTTATGCAGGAAAATGGAAAAGATTTTGTTCCTGGATGCAGGCTCAGGATTCTGATCCTCTTCTTCCGAACATTTCTTCTATTTTACTTGACAGATCTCTTGCATAAGGGTCTCTTTCTCTTCTATTAAGATACATGCCTCTGCTATTTCGGCTCATTATAATACTGACCCTCCAATCTTTTCCCACCAGCTCATGAGACAGTTTCTCAGAGGAGCTAAGAATTTAAGACCTCCTAGATCTCCTCCCATTCCTGCTTTGGGATCTCAACTATGTTTTGGAAAAATTAACCTTGCCTCCTTTTGAGCCGGCTGCCTCTTCTGACATCAAGTTTTTATCTTGGAAGACAGCTATCCTGTTAGTCCTTACCTCTGCCAGGAGAGTTTCAGAGTTACAAGCTCTTATGGCTGTGGAACCATATAATATTTTTCATCAAGACAGGGTGTCTTTGAGGACTAATCCTACCTTCATGCCTAAGGTAGTTTCCAAAGTGGCTTTAAATCAAACCATCCACTTGCCAACTTTTTTCCTCACTCGTCAAAATAAAGGGGAAAGGATCTTACATTCCTTGGATGTACACAGACAATTACGTTTTTACCTGGACAGAACCAAGGACATCAGAAAATCAGAACAATTGTGTGTTTCTTATGCTTCAAGTTCCCAAGGTAAAGCCATTTCAAAACGGACCATTTCTAAATGGATTGCTCATGGAATCAGATTTTCTTATTCACACCATGGAAAGCAAATCCCAGGGAGTATACGGACTCATTCCACCAGAGCTGTTGCCACTTCTGCGGCCTTCCTCAGTGGAGTTCCTACCAAAGACATTTTGGAAGCTGCAACTTGGAGTTCAGTGCATACTTTTTCTAAGCACTACAATCTCTCTCTCTACCCTACGTCTAGGGCAGGCTTTGCCTCTGCAGTCTTGCAGGGCCTTTTAGCCGCCCCTTCTTCTTTATGACCACCTCCCTTTCTTTCAGCTTTGGGATTCTACCCTACAGTCATGACTGCAACAGTGAAACACGATGAACATAGTACAGTTGTGTACACCTACCATAAATGTAGATGTTCGAGTGTCTTCACTGTTGCAGTCTGGGTTTCTCTCCCACCTGTCCCCTCTTACTTTTGCTTTTTTATGGTTCCTTTTTTCACCATTCTTCTGAGGTGTATTTGCAAAGGGTATGGGACCTTTATCATTTTGGGACTCCTGACATCTGGGGCAAGAAAAACTGGATAAGATGGTGTCTGCTGTCCGCTTTGTACTCCTGGCGCTCTGACGTCAGGGAGCATGGTTGAACAGCCGACGCCGGACCCAGACTTTGGGATTCTGGCCGACCGAGGGCTGCCTGCCGGCAGGGGAGAACCCTACAGTCATGACTGCAACAGTGAAGACACTCTAACATCTACATTTATGGTAGGTGTACACAACTGTACTTTTCCTGTGTTGCCCATATCCTTACTTGGATAGGAGGAAGCTTCTCTGTTCACCAGTGAGAGTGGGTAGCTTTGAGCAGCTTATCTGTCCCTGGAGGAGTGGTGTCATCCCTGAAACTAGTAGCTTATTGGCCGTTTTGGGTCAATTCTATTTCATTCAGTTTCTCTGTTTTAAAACCCGCATTTGCGCGGTTTTGTCAGCATCGGGCAGCGATGCTTTAAACCGGTTCCGGCTCCACAAAGTCTGCTCTTCACTTTTTCCCTTAGAACTGATCTAAATCTCAAACTAAACACTCTATTTTCATTCTAAAGCCCTGCACTTGCTCGTATAAGTAATCCTATAAGTAAACACTAATGAACTAAAGCACTGCACCCTCTTATACTCCTTTTAAGTACTTGGATCCCTATTTGGTCCTTTCTGATCATTCAAAAAGTAGTTCCTTATACTATTCTGGCATGTCAAAGTCAGTTTTGGGTTTACTCTCCAGTCCAGCTGGTGAATCTGGAAATCTTGAGACAATGTTACAACTGCCTTATGTACACAGACCACCCTCTCCTCCCTACAACCTCAAATATATGTGAGAGATGCAACTATATAGCCAAACTGGAGGCTGAGCTCTCTCAAGCCAGTACTGGCACAGTCAGGGGGAGAAGGGAATCGCACACACCACAAATCCTGTCTCACATAGACCTATTGCATCAGCAAACCAAACACATAAACACACAAAAACATACTCGGAGGCTCTAAATAAAAATCTGCCTAAGCAGCAGAGACCTTCAAAGCAGACATCCAAGCAACCCCTACCCCACAACAATACCCACGTATCACATAGTTCACAAAGTCAGTGTGCCACACAGTCACAGCCCTTAAGGCTAAACAACACACCTAATACACTTGTAATAGGTGATTCTATTGTCAGACACACTTCAGTCCCACTCACCAGACTGAACAAGGAGAAGGTCACTGTAAGCTGCCTGTTGGGTGCCAGGATCCGCCACATAACGCAAGCACTCGGGTCACTCCAAAGCAAGTACAAATATGACTCCGTCATTGTCCATACTGGTGTGAATGACCGGAGATGTACCTCCCTGGTCTACATGAAAAGAGACCTAGAGGAGCTCTCTGATCATGTAGCCCAGGCCGGTATGACCCTGACCTTCAGTAGCATCTTTCCCTCACCAAGAATGATGCCACAATATAAAGACAAATTGATCAATTTTAACAATTGGCTTAAAGTATTGGTGTCATTTAAAGGGGATCCAGTGTCTGTCAGCCTGGGATGACATGCTCGACAAGCCACGTTGCTTCGCTAGGGATGGCTTGCACCTGTCACCCGTGGGCTTTTGAATACTGGCTAAGGCTCTTGCCACCCCCATAGTGCCTTTTTTAGGCAAGGCTCAAAAGACCAACCCACCTCCATAGACAACACAAGAAAAAAAAAAAACTAAGGGTAATGCTGCTCAACGCCAGAAGTCTAAACCTCAAGATGCACGCACTCGAGGCTCTCCTCAGTATGGGGAATATCGATATCTGTGCAGTAACAGAAACCTGGTTCAAGGCTCCTGAGAGCACCTCAGCACTATGCTTTTCAGCCCCAAAACTCGGACCGAACCACAAAAGGAGGGAGAGTATCCATATTCATCAAAGATACCCACACCTCCAGGTTAGTGGCGCTGCACGAAGCATTGGAGACTATCTATGTGCAACTAACAGTGGGCAAAACTGCTTTTCAGTTTGTAGCCTGCTACAGACTACCCTCCCAAACTCAGGAACTCCACTCTGCTTTCCTGAGAACACTGGAGAATATGAAGGTCTCTCCAAACACCATTATATTGGGCGACTTCAACTACCCAAACATTGACTGGGAAAACTACTCGAGCCCCAACACCCTCGCCCAACGGTTTCTAGAATTTATAAACTCAAATGCTATGGAACAACTGGTCACCACTCCCACAAGAGGGAAGACATATTGGACCTGGTTATCACCAACATGGAGAGACTATGTTCCACACCAGAGGTATACCCCTCATTGGTAAGGTCAGACCATAAATTAATCTCACTGGACATCCGTATCCCGTCCCCACCCCCAGCCAAGGAAACCTCGGTGAAGAACTTCTCAAAAGCAAACTTCACGCTTCTCAAAACCGAGGTGGAATCCTTCAAAGCCCCCGGGCTAGAGGAAAATACGGCCCAAACAGCAGAATCCTTTACAAGCGCATTCTATGGAAACCTACAGGAATGCATGGATAGTGCTATCCCAAATAAAACCAAGACTCACTGCTCCAAAGGCAGGAGACCTGTCTGGTGGATAAGCTATACAACAGAAGGAGGAAGCTACTACATGATAGAGCAAAATCCCCAAAAAAGGGAAGGCATCTCTGATCAGTACTAGCAAGAAACTACGATCCCTCAAAAAATCGTCTAAGGCAGCTTCGAAAGAAAAATTGCACAAGACACTAAAAGATAATCACAAGGCCTTCTTTAGTTATGTCAGGAACCTGGGTGGCAACTCCCAGATATGCTCTGAGTTAGTGCAAAATGACAAAAAATACACTGAACCCACAGTTATTGCCAGCATCCTGGCAGACGGGTTCAGTGCAAACTCCCCCCCCCCCCCCAAAAGAGCAAATGTTTATCCCAACAGAGTGTAGCCTCCCTGACATCACAGATGCACAGGTGAGAGCTGCCCTCTCCAAAGCAAAAAACACATCATCAATGGGACCGGACGGTGTCCCGGGCTGCGTCTTACACTAGCTCCAAGAAGAACTTAACCCTCACATGGTCACTGTTCAATCTCAGCCTTACTACAGGATATGTACCCAAGGAATGGCGTACAGCAACAGTGGTCCTGCTCCACAAAGGTGGTGCCACAACGGACCCCGGAAACTATCGCCTATAAGCCTGACTAGCCTGGTCTGCAAAACTATGGAGTGTATCATCATGGAACTCATAAACAAAGACATTGGGAACCTCCAGACACTGGATCCTACCCAGTTTGGCTTTAAGGGCTGATCTTGCCTCTTGAACCTGGTCGACTTCTTTGAAACAGTTAACAAGGCCATAAATGAAGGGAAGGTAGTCCACACAGCCTACCTGGACCTTACAAAAGCCTTCGACACAATACCCCACTCGGGCATCATAAATAAGCTCACCAGCTTAAATATCAACCCCTGTGTCACAAGATGGGTTGCAAACTGGCTCAGGGGTAGAACCCACATGGTCAGAATTGCAGGTGTCATGTCAGACTCTAAACCAGTTACATGTGGCGTCCCACAAGGCTCAGTCCTGGGACCTCTCTTGTTCAGTATATATTTCTCTGAGGTACAGGCTAACACGGGAGGACTATGGCTGACCAAGTTCGCAGATGACTGCAAACTGGGTGCCATAATCGACTCTCCGGCTGACACAAGCATCCTCCAAAAGGGTCTCAACAGAGACTGATAACTGGTGCCAGAGTCATGGCCTAAAGCTAAATGCCAAAAAATGCAGTCACCCCCTTTGGGAAAAACAAAGTGCCCACAAATTGCCACATAGGTGGTAATCCATTAAGTACGGAAGAAGTAATTGGAGAGTTGGGGACCCAAGTAAAGAGTAAGCTCTCCTTTGACAATCACGTTGCCAAAGTGGTTAGAAAGACCTTCTATATAGCCCACCTTATCAGGAAAGGGTTCACATCTAGATCGAGAGGTCATTGTGCCCCTCTACTCATCACTCATCAGGCCCATAATTGAATAAAGTGCCCCATTTGGGATGCACCTTAGCAGACACCTGCAGCAACTGGAAAGACCCTAAAAGTACCTCACCAAGAGGATCAAGGGACTCAAACAGATGCCCTATGCAGTTCGGCTAAAAAAACTCCAGCTCTACTCAGTTGCTTACCGCCTACTCAGAGGCGATCTGTGCCTGACGTATAAAGCCATGTCCAAACAAGAATTAATGGACATGCTCCACCTCAGGAAATCCAAATCCCTTAGAGCTTACATGCTCCAGGGACTTAAACCTCAGCACAGAAATAAATAGGACATGCTGGAGGGACCGATTCATATCACAGAGGCTCCCCTCACTGTGGAACAAAATCCCAATCCATGTTGGGCAGAACCCCTCACTGACCCTCTTCAAGAGAAATCTTGACGAGTGGATGGGAGATCGTAAGTTTACCCCTGGGATCTCTTCTGTGTCCCTGCTAGACAGAGGCACAGTAAACTAACCTTAAAAAGGCTATCTTCTGTGACCTACTATTCAAAGGCACAGTCTACTAATCTAAAAGGGTGGCAAAAGCCAAACACACTCTGGCTAGGCTTATAAATGCCCTAGGGCAGATAGCCTAGTATCAACCTATGAACCTATAAGCCTAGCCAGAATGTGTTGGCTTTCACCCCCCTTTAGATTAGATGTTCATCGTACTATGCTGCTGCAGTCCTCACACTTGGGTTATCCTTCCGTCAGGCGGTCCCACAGTCGGCCAGTATTCCAAAGCCTTGGTCCGGCGTCGGTTGTCGTCGCTTCTTCCCTGACGTCAGTGCGGCAGGGGTATAAAAGAGGCAGCCGACGCCATTTTCTTCAGTCTTTCTTGCCGTGCGGTGCCTGAAGCAGAAGCAGTTCGCAAGTGCCGGTCGGCCAGCTCCTGAGATTTCCGAACAGAATTTCAGCCGAAGTCTTCTTTAAAGCTAAGTACCCCGTTGGGGAAACTTTTCTTGCCTCAGACCGATGTCAGACGAAGTTAATAATTGTATTACTTGTGGGAAGCAAATATCTCATAAGGATTTCCATTCCTATTGCATTCCTTGCCTAGGCCCAGACCACGACGTCTCCGGTTGTCGGTTTTGCGCTAGGTTCAATAAACGCACTATCAAGCGTCGGGCTGATACCACCCGACATTATTTTGATAAAAGATGCAATTATATTATGTCGTCGGAGCATCCATCAGCTATGTACAAAAAACGCAAGGACAAAGACAGGCAGCCTAGGCCTAGACAGGAAATCGAGGTCTGTTAGGCCTGCCTCTGGATCCCCGGTACTCGGTGAGGCGCCTACGTAGCCCCCGACTACCGTGGATTCAGAATTTTCTACTACCTCTCAGACAGAGACTACCGGGCCTCTGGAGCCCGATCCTCCTCAACACGTGGATGCCAGCACGGCTGCCGACCCGGACACTAGGGACAGGCCTTCGGTTTCCGAAGGTGTATTTAAACCGACCACTCTCTTGGTTAAGTCCTACGCTAAGTTAAAAGCGATGACTAAAGTTAAAAAACCAAGTCCACAAATTGCCACGCAGGCCCCTATGCCTAAAAAACAGATGCTAAAAATGGCGGAGGACCTGATTACCCTTATCAGAGGCTCACAACCGCCTCCTGACAAAAGGCCTACATTGGAGGAAGATTACCCTCCTTCTGATCAGGAATCCATTTCCTCAGCAGACTCAGAGGAACAGGATTACCCCTTCCCTTCTTATGAAGACTCTGATGCAGAGGAGTCTGTTCCCTCTGTTTCTCCTCCTGAAGACTTTTCTTTTGGAGAAACCCTGCACACCATGAGAGCATTTCCACTGGGAAGGTCAGGATTATTCTGATTCCAAGAAAAGACTCCGGGAGTTTCTTTTTCTTCCTCAGCATAGACCCCTAGCTATTCCACCAGTCTTAGACATTCTGGATGATGTTTACAATGAATCTAGCCTAAATCCAGATTCCATACCACCAGCTCCAGTCAAGCCTGACCGATATTACAGAGTTCCTGACTCTCATAAGTTTTTGTATAAAAGCCCTCCAGCAGACCCAGAAACCATTTCCCAGGGTCCCAAGGGGGTTAAGGCCTCTAAAGCTAAAAACCCACTACCAGCTGAAAGAGATTCCAGGGCATTAGAAAGATGGGGGAAAAAGGTGTACATGTCTGCCACCTTAGCCATGAGGGCATTAAACTGCCAATTCCACAAGATTCAATACCAACAATACCTGCTTACCCAGTTGAAACAGAAAATGAGCCCTCAAACAGATCAGCCAGATTTCAGAGAAGTACAAGATTTGTTGCATGCAGCAGAACAGGTGGGAAAGCATACCCTGCAATGTGGTTTTGATTCTTTGGAGGCCTCATGTAGGGCAGCTGTTACAGGATCTGTTATACGTAGGCATGCTTGGCTAAAAGAGCAAACTTTGCCAGAACATGTCAAAACAAAGCTACTGGATGCTCCACTGCAAAGGGATGCGTTATTTGGTGTCAAGGCAGAGGAGGTTTTAAAGAGAATGGAAGAAAAAGCAAAATCAATGCAAACGGTTAAAGATTTTTTGCAGGTACAACCTCCACGCTTCAGCAGTAACTGGCCATCAAAGAACTGGTCCTTTCCTGCTACAGACAGACCCCAAAGGGGCAGGTACAGACGCCCTAGGGGCAGAGGCCAGATACAAGGCCCCTTTAGACCTTGACAATGGCAAGCAACAACTCAAGAGGGGGGAGATGACAGATCTCAACCCTTCAGGAAACAAACACAATGACTTTCCTCTTCGCCTGCCAAGCAAGATTGCCCAGGCAGCACCTATAGGAGGAAAACTGGCTCTTTTCTCATAAAACTGGCACATCATAACAAAGGACAAATGGGTTTTGGATATTACCCGAGACTACAGATTTCATCTGCACACTTTACCACGGATGGGTGGCATGCCAAATCTGCCAACAAACCAATGGGCAGAGGCTCAAAGACAAGTGACAGCCCTCATGGACTTGAAAGCAATTCAGGAGGTACCTATCAAAGAGCAAGGTCAAGGTTTTTACTCAAGACTGTTTCTTGTACCAAGAAAGGACAAAGCCTGGAGACCCATCTTAGACCTTTCAATTCTAAACACTTATCTGGAGATTCCCAAATTCAAAATGCTCACTCTACAGCAACTTCTTCCCATTCTGGGCAAGGAGTCTTGGCTGGTAACGGTGGACCTCCAAGAGGCATACCTGCATGTCCCTATCAGACAAGATTGCAGAAGATACCTCAGAATTTTGGCAGGTACAACGCATCATCAATTCTCTGCATTGCCCTTTGGCTTATCTACTGCGCCCAGAGTATTAACAAAATGCCTGGCATCAGTAATTGCATATTGCAGACAACAAGGGATTCAAATTTATCCATATCTGGACGACTGCCTGATCCAAGCGGACAGCAAAGACATCCTACTACAACATCTGGCTCTTGTAACAAAATTGCTAAGTTGCCTAGGGTACACAATAAACAAAAAGAAGTCAAAACTAATACCCTCACAAGAAATAATTTTCCTGGGTGCCAGCTTGAATACAACGACCCAGATGGCTTACCTCACGCCAGACAAGAAAAAACAACTGGCTCATTACTTCAAAAAGATGGCAACTTTTACCCGGCTCACTGCAAGTAAATTCCTGCAGGCATTTGGGTACATGGCATCCTGCATTCAACTAATTGCACATGCAAAGCTACATATGAGAAAGCTACAATGGTACCTGAAAAGTGTATGGTCCAAGCACAGGCACAGCCTAGAAACAATTATACCTCTCATTCCCTGCCTTCAAAAAGAGTTTCTATGGTGGGCTCAAGCATGCCAAGAAAACAAGAGTCTCCCTTTTGTACTACCTCCAGCAAAGCAAACCTTGACAACAGACTCATCAGACTACGCCTGAGGTGCGCATATGACAGGACAGTCCAGACAGGGCAAATGGTCTGCACACCAAAGGCATCTGCACATCAATCAAAAGGAGATACTAGCCGTGCAAAATGCACTAACAGCCTTCAAGGACTTTTTGCATCCAGGACAACTTGTAATAAGGACAGACAACACCACAGTAATGTGGTACATAAACGAGGAGGAACTCGCTCCTACCCATTATGCAGACAAGCAATGGTCTTGTGGAACACAGCATTAGCTTACTAAGTACAGTTGCAAGCACAATTCCTGCCAGGAAAGGAAAATTTATTGGCAGACAAATTAAGCAGAAATTTGACAGATCCTCACGAATGGAGACTGCACCCACAAGTATTTGCAATGATAATTCAAACATGGGGTCCACCAGACCTAGATCGGTTTGCCTCAACCAGCAATTGCCAGCTACAAAAGTTTTGCACAAGGGCTTATCCCCTGGCCTGGAAAGTGGATGCCCTTTCAGTTGGTCAACGTTGTCAGTCTACGCCTTCCCTCCTCTGCCTCTACTGACAAAGGTACTACTGAAAGTCAGATCAGACAGACCACATATGATCCTCATTGGGCGGCGCAGTGGTGCAGCGGTTAATGCTGTCACCTCACAGCAAGAGGTTCTCTGGTTCGATTCTCGGCCGGGGTGCCTTCTGTGTGGAGTTTGCATGTTCTCCCTGTGTTCACGTGGGTTTCCTCCGGGTACTCCGGTTTCCTCCCACATTCTAAAGACATGCGTCTGGAGCATTTCTCCCCAGGCCTCCGCTGAAAACAGGATCTGTGGAACCTAGTCGGACTTTCCCGGTCAACAAATGTTAAATAAATAAATAAAAAATAAATAAATAAATTGCCCCGGACTGGCCACGTCAGCA
This sequence comes from Protopterus annectens, assembly GCF_019279795.1. NCBI lineage: Eukaryota > Metazoa > Chordata > Ceratodontiformes > Protopteridae > Protopterus > Protopterus annectens. The sequence goes on along the minus strand of NC_056748.1, from coordinate 919,791,296 downwards.
CTGGTACCCACTATTATGAAGCCTGACTCACAGCCTTCCATGGATCTTGCCTCAATTCCCCAAACTCTTAACACAACAAAACTCTCAGATCCTTCACAGCCAACTCAGAACCTTAAACCTAGCTGCATGGAAGATACCTTGAATTACCAATCTAATCTCCTCTCAAAGGATGTCCTGAATGTCATTCTGGAGGCCAGGAGGCCCAGCACCAGAAAAACTTATTCAGACAAATGGAAAAGTTTTTGTGCATGGAACCAGGACAAAGGTCTAGATCCTGCCATCCCAAACATTCCACAAATACTCCAATATCTATCTGAGATGCTACACAAAAGACTTTCTTTTTCATCTATAAAGATCCATGCTCCAGCAATTTCAGCTCATTATGATACGGATCCTTCCATTTTCTCTCACCCTTTACTAAGGCAGTTTCTCAGAGGGCAAAAAACATAAGACCCCCCCAGAAAACCAACTCCAGCTTGGGATCTAAATTTTGTGCTAGAAAATAACACTTCCTCCTTTCAAACCTGCCTTTACAGCGGATCTACAACATTTATCATGGAAAACAGCTCTACTGCTGGCAATCACCTCAGCACGCAGGGTCTCAGAATTGCAGGCCCTTATGGCAGTGGAACCTTTCCTCATTTTCTATGAGGACAGAGCATCTTTAAGAACCAACCCTTCCTTCATACCAAAGGTAGTTTCCAGTGTGGCTCTCAACCAGACCATACACCTGCCCACCTTTTATCCAAATCCACAGAACAAAGGGGAAAAACTCCTTCACTCTTTGGACATTCACAGACAGCTACGTTACTATTTGGACAGGACAAAGGCCTTCAGAAAATCTGACCAACTTTTGGTATCCTTTGCAGCAGGGTCTGAGGGTAAACCTATTTCCAAACAGACCATCCACAAATGGATAGCTCATTGTATCCGCTTTTGCTACTCTCACCATGGGAAACCAGTGCCTGCTAGCATTAGTTCTCATTCTACCAGGGCTACAGCAACCTCCGCAGCCTTCCTCCAAGGAGTCCCAACAAAGGACATTCTGGAGGCAGCCACCTGGAGTTCAGTGCACACCTTCACCAAACATTATCATCTTCCTCTGTACTCTAAATCCAGGGCTGGCTTTGCCACTGCAGTTCTGCAGGGCATCCTAGCTGCACCCAATGCAGTATAGCTCCTTCCACCCAACCTTAGCTTTGGGACTCAACCCAAGTGTGATGACTGCAGCAGCATAGTACGATGAACATAGTACAGTTTTGTACCTACCATAAATGTAGATGTTCGAGTACATATGCTGCTGCAGTCCAGGTTACCCTCCCTCCATCCCCTCTTGCTAGCAGTGTTTTCCTCCACCTACAGGTTCAACCCTCTGGATACATGTCTGTATGGTGTATTTACTTACAGCTACCACTTTTGTTTATTCTCTTATGTATGTTTTGCAAACCACTTGTGTTGCCTTACTAGATTGGGGCACCTGACATCTGGGGCAAGAAAAACTGAAGAAAATGGCGTTGGCTGCCTATTTTATACCCCTGCTGCACTGACGTCAGGGAAGAAGCGACTACGATCAACGCCGGACCAAGGCTTTGGAATACTGGCTGACGGCAGGATAACCCAAGTGTGATGACTGCAGCAGCATATGTACTCTAACATCTACATTTATGGTAGGTACAAAACTGTACTTTCTCTGTGCCTCTGTCTGGATGAATGCACATTGCTCTTGTTTCTGATGGGGAAAACCACGCTATTTACTTTCTTAGAAGGAAACTCTAGAACAAAAACAGTTTCCACTATAAAACAGGTGATTTTGTCATTTGAATGGATACAGAGATAAGTTTGGTATTACTTGCTGGGTAGAGAATTTATTTTAATAACTGACCATGTCATTGGAGTGGCTCTAGCAACAGAAAGAAGGAAATGTGAAATTGTGCAGATAAGAACTTTCACTATAGCTTTTAATGTTTAGATTTGGCACAGGCTTTAGTTAGGTGACTACAATGTAAATAGTTTGTTGTGGGTGCACGGACTGTCCTAGTGGAGCAAGTCTGATGGTTTCATGCTGGGTAGGGGGGGGGTGAGGTGGTGGTGGTCAGGTGCACTCTAGCATGGTGATTCTTCCAGTTTAATTTCCCCAAGTTTTTTTGGGTTTCTAATACCATGACTGCAGTGGACCCCATTCTTAAATCAGGGTATAATAAAAAGTTTATTAAATTAGAATTGTTTCAGCCTTTGAGGTTGACCAAAAGTGCTCTTTGCAGCACTCACAATGTGCCCAGAACTCATTCCTGTATTGGTAGCATATCTGTTATTTATTTATCTATTTGTTTTAAATAGCTCCATTGCTCCTCCTACTACTATAGGAACTGTCTGGGTATCTTTCTTATACATTGCTCTTGTTTCTGCCTGCAAATCCTGATATTTTATTACTTTGTGTGTCTCTCTGTATGCAAAACACTAATCACTAGGTGTAGCAACTTCAATAAACAGTGCCACTTTTGTCTTTTTTTTTCCATGGGCTACTATATCTGGTTTTCTTGCATCAGTTTTTTGGAACTGTTGGTAATGGGTGATCCTACATGATGTATACTTTGTCATTCTCGTATAATGCTTTGTGGTTCACATTTCCACTGCTTCTCTGGTACTTCTGTATTGTGTTTGCACAATCCCTACTGCAGTAGTCCTTACCACATTAATGTGCCTTCTCAGTGTACAGGCCCTCTGCCATAAGTATATCACACCCAGCAAGATGATCTGCAACTTTTTTTCCAATTCTTTGTTTACAGAACCTGCATTTGTTTGTTTCTTCCCCATGTTCAATAGACTTTGGAAACCAAGATGTGCATAGTCCACACTGTTCTGGGCTGCCATTATTAACCTTTCATCTTTTGGTTTCAGCTCTCCTTTCCTTAACTATTCCTAAGTCAAATCCTGATCAGCATGAGGTTATTGCAGGAGATCTCTGTACTTTCCATTACATTTATGGGTTTTTCTGCATTTGTTTCCTTCTCATCTGATCCTTTTTGTATACTTTTATTTATTTTTTTTTTTTGGCATATTCTGTTGCTGTTTGATTTTTGTCTGTTTTTTGTTTGGTTTTCATTCCTGCTTGACAACATAATGTTTTTGCTAAACTACTCAGAGAGGTAATCTTGGACTTCCCATGTTTTAAAACTGTCACTATGTTTGGATCTGACAAGGTCAGCAGATATGTATGCAGTCCCATGTCTGAGATCTATACATGTAATAAATTTCGAGGAGGACCCAAATTCCTTTAGAGCAAGGTATCTTTTGATAAACACTGATTTTTAATGTGTCATTTAATAAGCTCGTACCATTTTTATTGTTTTCCTGTCCAACTGGTCCAGTAACTTTTGGGGTTAGTTGCACTGAAACTGTAAGTTAGAAATAAGAACAAATTAGTCTACATCTTGGACTTTGTTCCTAGATGTCAAGGCTGTTTTCAGTATTAGTTTTAGTCGTCTGAGGTATTCCTTTTAGTTTTATTTGCATTCATTTGTGTTTTATTGCCGATCATCAATTCCCAAATACTGATACACACCCTCCTGAAGTTCTTTATATCCATTCCGGTCCCAAATTAACATTTTCTTGGTACTGTAACTTTCCTGCTTTAAACACTGCTTTTGTGCAATTATTAAGACCAAAAGACATTCTTGTGTTGTCTGAGAAAGTTTTAACTACTTGCAGTTGTGTTTTCAATTCCTCATCTAATGAACAGTACAGTTTTAAGTCCTCCACAAAAAGTAAAAGAGAAGTTATTTTCCGGGAGCCAAATTGTAACCATGACATAATCTGTTAAACAGCTTTAGGGTTAAGGACAAAACAAGACAGCAGGGTTGACAAAGAATCACTGATTGAATTTTATCACTGGGATAGTAATTTTGCTGTTTGTCCTTTTTTGACCCAGTAAGAGGTAAAAAATGCCTAAAATGACATGGAGATTATGTATGTTTGCTTGTATGGCAAATGTATAACTGAGATTGTTTATATACTGTTTATAAATACTTGCATGGTGAAAGTGTACTGCATCTTTGTGTTGGACTGAAGCATTAACCAGATGTAAGAAAATAATAAGGGAGAATTTTGTAATAGAAGGGTGGCTAAGACAGCCCAAAAGGCAAAGTAATTACCTGTGGAAAAGTGAATATGACTAGACTATCAGCATGTAGATATGAAAGACACATTTCAAAGACACATTTCTTCAAGACATACTGATATAGACCTGGTACCCTTCACCTGAATAACCCAGATTAAAATACTTTGATGTTATGGACATTGAACTAAGCAGTTAATTATGTTAAAGTTGCAGCTGCTGTTTTTGTTGATGATGAACCACAGAAGTTAATTCTCCCTAGAATATCAGTATTTATGACATTGCGTGTAAATAAAACTACTGCAAGGACTTTATCGGTGTGTGTGTGTGTGTGTGTGTGTGTGTGTGTGTGTGTGTGTGTGTGTGTGTGTGTGTGTGTGTGTGTGTGTGTGTGTGTGTCTGATCTTTGGCAAATGAAACTAAATATTATAAGTAGTTCTGTGTTAGGTGTGTAAATAGAATTGTTCTTACAAATAAGAAGTGTTTAACACCAGAAATGATGATGCACCTCAAAAGAAATGGCCGGAATATGAACTGCTTTCATGTCTTTATTACAGTACCACTTCAGAAAAAAAGTGTAGTACGTAATAGTTAAAAGCCCTTCCAATAGTACATAACAGTTAAAAGCCCTTCCAACAGATCACATGTCACACAACCAATTACAGGAAAGCCAGTAAAAATATATTGCAGTTATTTATAGTATGAATGGAATTTGGCATCCTCCTTTTCAGGATACTGCTTGTAACAGTGGAATGATTTTAATGCAGGTGCAATGGTCAGTCTCAAGCGTGACTGCCAGCAGAGTTCTTTGAAGTCCTGAGGTGTCTCCATATCACTCCCTTTCACAATGATACAGTTTCACCTTGTATAAAACAAGTACTTCATAAAATTATTACAAACTGTAAAATATTTAAAAAGATGATTTGTGTTCTGTTTGTTAATGAGGGAGACATCGAGAAAATCTTTAAAGCAGGAGAAGCAAACAGCCCTCGAGGATAAAAGTCAAGAATCCAGTAAGTCAAAGGCTGCTGGAAACACCCCACAGAGACGATGAGCAGTAAGAAACTCTTTAATGTCACTAGTTAAACACAGAAGGCATTAACTCTCACAAATACACATACATTTTCATCTATACTAACAGACTTCATCAGATAAAATTCCTGTGTTCCCTACCTCAGTTTAAACTAAACAAAATTCAGCCAATAAAAAACCCCATTAAGTTAACCACATTGAATTAAAGGAGTTTCTTATTGCTGATTGTCTCTGTGGGGTGTTTCCAGCAACCTTTGCCTTACTGGAATGAGGGAGACATGTTTGCATTACCTTCTGTTCCAGCTTTCAAGATGTTTACCCAGCATGTAGCACATCGCAGCTGTCACAAGAGTCCAGGTATACCACATGTGGAATTTGCAAGTGGAGTGTGCTTTGGCCTTCAAAGACCTGCCTAAAATAGCATTTTTGCTGTTATAGGTGCTTCATCTTGCATCATTTTATTGTAAGCTAATAATTTTTGTTGAGTTAGTAAAATGCTTATAACAGAATGAGTGATTAAAGTGTTAACAGCATTCAGGGTGATACATTTGAAGTCATTACTGCTCCATTTAGTGTTTCATCAGAAAATAGTGGCTGTTGAAGATAATGATGTTTTTCACTGGGTTTGTGGGCAGTGTGGCAGACAGTATTTGGGATGAAATTTCTTCTGAAGTTAGTAATGCTTCTTCAGTGGTTGAATATGAAGTAACCCATGATTCATCTACAGATGTAGATGCCACAAATACAAGAATTATCACAAATGATGCGACTCATTTTTCCTTGGCAGGTGAGGACCCCATGATAGGTGTTTGCTGAAAGCTTTATATACAAATCACAATTTGTTCAATGGTGGTGTGGACTAAAACATTATCTCCCTTTATAAATTCTCCAAGTCTTTTTTGGGTTTCTAATACCATGATGGGAATGGACTTCATTACCAAGTCAAAGTATGATTTAAAGTTCACGAAATTAGTATTCTTTCTATTCTTATTAGCCAGAAGTGCTCTTCACAGCACCCACAATTTGCCGAGTAACTACTCCTGCAATTCGTATGGAGTTACATATATTGGTAGCATATCTAAGTATGATTGTAAATTCTTTTTTATAAGACTCATTGCTGCCACTACTGTTGGAACTATCTGGGCATCCTTTTTCCACATTGCCCTGTAGTCATTGGGTGCAACAAATTCAATGGTCAGTGCTACTTCTGTTACTATAGCTAGTCTACAAGTTTTTGTAATGGGTGATCCCATGTGATATAAACATCATTTTCTGTAATGCTTTGTGGCTCATGTTTCCAGTGCTTTTCAGCTACTTCAGCATTATAATGTTTGCACAATCTCCAGTGCAACAGTCTTGCCACATTATTATGCCTTTCAGTATGCAGTCCTTCTGCCATTAGTATATCACAACCAGCAACAAGATGTGCGACTGTTTCCAATTCTGTTTTACAAAACCTACATTGTCTGTTTCTTTCATATGTTCAGTGGACTTGCGTATATGTTGGTTTACAGTCTTGGGCTGCTGACATTAGCCTTTTGTCTTTTGGCTTAAATTCACCTCTTCTTAACCATTCCTTCTTTCAGTCCTGATGAACATGAGGTTGTTCCAAGAGTTTTTGTATACTTGCAACTATATTTATGCATGTTCCACATTTCCTGCCTTCTCATCTGATCCTTCACCTTGTATTCTTTCTTTTGTTTTTTTTTGACGCATTCAATTGCTACCTGATTTTAATCTAATGGTAGTTTGACTTCCATTTCACATCAATATTCTTCTGCTGAACTAAGCAGGGAAGTTCTTAAACATTCCCCTCATGTTTCAAAAGTTTCACTATGTTTGGATCTTGTGAGGTCAGCAGATATGTATGCATTCCTACAGTTGCAAATCTATACATGTAATCAATTTTGAGGAATCTCATACCTCCTTCAGAACAGGGAATGTATAGGCTTGATATACACTGACTTTTATAAATCATTTGAGCATGAAACGTCCTTCTTGTTTTCCTGTCCAGCACCTTTTGGGGCCAGTCAGTCGCTCCAAAACTGTAAGTTAGGACAGGAAGAGCAAATTGATTTATAGCTTAGACTTGTGTTTCTAGATATTAACACTGTTTTCAGTATTAATTTTTAGTCTTCTAAAATATTCCTTACTAAGTTTTATTCACATTTGTTCGTTTTATTATTGATCCTTCATCACTTCCCAAATATTTATACACTCCCTCCTGCTCTAATTCTTTATATCGCATTCTTCTGCCAAGCTGTTTTCTTGGTGCAGCAGCCTTCCTGCTTTAAATGTTGCTTTAGCACTTTTATCAAGACTAAATGACATTCTTATGTCATCTGAAAAAGTTTTGACCACTTGCAGTTGTGCTTTCAGTTCGTTAGCTGATGAACGATACGGTTTCTAGTCCTCCACAAAAAGGTGAGAAGTGTTTACACTTTGCTGGGAGCCAAATTGTAGCCATGACCTCATCTGTAGACATCTTAATGGATTAAGGGCAAGAAAAAAAGAGAAGCTGTGACAGTCACCTTGGAATATCCCTGTTTGAATTTCTATCCCTGGAATAACCGTTTGTCCTTTATCATGGCTTAACTGCAAAGTGGTTTGCCACTGTTTTCATGGTTGCTGTAATATAATCCATCAGTGTAGTGTGTATCTTACACTTTTTTTAAGCACTCACTTTTATTCATGAATGTGGGAAACTGTCAAATCCTTTTTTGTAAGTCTATCCATACTGTACGTGGATACTTCCCCTTTTTACAGTTCTTCATTATGACTTTAACAACAAATGATCCTTTTGTTCCATATGATTTTCTTTTGTTACAGTGTTGTTCTCTTGCCATGATTGAGTCTTCTAAATGAATATAAACTCTGACATCAATTCCAGTGTATAGTTTATACATATACGGAAGGCAAGTTTTTAGGATAGCTTGCAGGTTCACCCTTAAGTATGAGTATTTTTTCCTGCTGTTAACAAGGCTGGTGTCTGGGTGAGCAATATAAATAATTCTTACTCATGGCTAAATTTTCATGTAAAGATGTTTAGTACTTTTAGCCAGAAGTTAGGTACTGCGTGTGGGCCTATGGTTTTCTAATTAGGAGTTTTTCTTAAGTTGTTTCAAACTTTCTGGCCTTTACTTCATCCCATTTCACATCCTGTACATTTGAACTTCTTATTCTTTCACTTCTATCCATTTAGCATCTTTATATTCCACAGGATTTTCATTGATATTTCTCCAAAATGTTTGTTTCTTTTTTGGTGGTGGTTCAATTCCTTTTGCCTTGTTTTCCCCAATTCTCTATAAAACATTTTTTTGGGGTCGTCAGTGAATTGCTTATTTTGTACTTCTTTTTTTATATTTATCTGCATTATCTTCTAAGTTTTTTTTTTGCCTGTGCTGATCATCTTAGTTATTTGAGGTACTGCGGTGGTGGTGCTGCGGTAGCGTTGTCGCCTCACAGTAAGACATTGTCCTGTTCGAGTCTCCGCTAGAGCGTCTTCTGTGTGGAGACATGTGTGAATGGGTGTACCTTCGTTGAAGGTTGTGCATCAGGGCCGGCAACTCAGCATGTAAAAATCTACTGCCAATCATTGGCGGACCGGAGTTCCGCTGTGGCGACCCCTAACTGGGAAAAGCCAAAAGAGACCACATTTGCGGTAGTGCATGATGGATCTGATCTATTCTGATACTGCAGATTGCTTTTATCATGTCTATCTTTGAGTATTTTTTATCTATTCCCTCTTCTATATTCTTCTAACAGTGACACTTCTTGTCTTAATTGCTCTATGGTTTTCTATATATGATACTTTGTGATGGCATTCGATTTCTCCCATTCCTCTCCCTTACTACCCTGTGTTTTGGAGGTGAGACTACTTGTTAATTTGACTGCACAATAATACAGCCCATTTACTTCTGTTGTATTGCATGAATCGCTATGAACAGTCCCAATTACTGTGTTCATTTATCAAATTTCCAACTTCTTGGGTTTTATTGACTTTCTGTAGTCTGTTTCTTTCATTGATCTTAATATGTCTGTCCATCTGTATTAAATCGAGCAGCTCTTCTCGTAGATCATTTTCTTTTCAACTGAGGGCACATTCTTTGTTCTCCATTTCCTGGGAGCATTCTGTAGAAAGGTGTAGAACATCTTCCTGTGCCACATTTTCTTCAGTTTCATCGTGTCATCCATTGCTCTTTCATATGGGAACTCGCTGGCCTATCACTCCACATTGACTGCGTCAGAGGTGCTAGAGTTTTCTGTTCCTTCCCTTGCTGTGCAGTTCCACCTGAACATTTGTACTGGTTTTCTGTTGAAGGCTGCAAAGTATCTTCATATGGCAACTGATGAGATGTTTTCTGCTCCACTGGTTTCTCCTTAATTTGGGGATCCATTCCTCTATCTTCCTGTGGTGTTATCAGGGTTATGTTTTCTACACTAAATCCTTCACTTTGCAGGTAATCCATAATCTTGGTTTCTATTTCTTTAACTTCTCCTTTACTAATTCCCTCTTCTACTTTTTCTCTTTGTTCTGTTTTTTGTTTTGTAAAATTTTCCATGGCTAGATGCCTTTGCCTGTGTTTCTCTTCCAATATCTTTGGTGCTGCTCTTTCTGTATTGATTAGTTTTGGTTTCTCCTTTGCATAAATATTGCACCATATTATGTATCTTCTTTTTTTTTTCTTTTCCATGTCCATATTTCTTTTTCAGATGTCTCCTGTTCTTCCTACTACTCCTTACTTGGAGGACTCGTTCCATCATGCTGTAATATAATCTGTATTAGACTTTCTACACTAAATCCTTTTACTTCACATGTGTTATATAGCCAAGCGTGTGTGTGTTAAACAGCGTAGCTTTAGATAATGTAATGAAGGGCACTGGTATGATGGATAACAACCTTTATGGTTTCTGCAGATCCATTTTTGGGAGTTTTAATTCAGTTTTATATGTTTTGGGTGCATTCAAAACATTACAGTGGGGAGGAATAGTTCATTTGATTGTCATCTGGTAAGGCTGAAATAGATTTGATTGAATTGAAGTAATTAGGAAACTAAATTTACATTATTTATTGAGCGACTTGCATGTGAATCTGACCAATGATTGCCATTTTAGGTATGCCAGTACATTTTAACACCCATCCCTATAGCAGTGTACAAATACCTGAATCAGTCTGTAAGGCTGATACTATGGGTTTATTAGACAAATCACCTAAAAAGTTTCTTACCTTAAGAAGAAAAGTGTCTGTGTAAAGTTTATGTCGCAATAAGGGCATCAGGTCATGAAAGTGGATTTTGGGGGTGTAGAAATACTGATAAATTTCAACAAGCGAGGCGATGTTAAATGATTTGAATTCTTATGAAACAGTAACACTTCTTGATGTAAATAAGGCTTTTCATACATTTATTCAATGTTGCTAAAATTACCGCATACTGATAGAACTTCGTTTAATTGTATGATTTTTGTCTTTATAGAATTCCCTAAAATTTTCCATTTCTTTTGTGCTCTGAAAATACAAAAATCCATCACTGAACCACATTTTCCCTTAATAGTTGCAACAGAAGCTTTGGCTGTATTAAAATACAAGGTTTTAGTGGAATTATGGGTGATGTAGTGGTGCAGCGGTTAACATTGTTGCCTCACAGCAAGAGGTTCTCGGGTTTGATTCTTGGGTGAGGGGTGCCTTCTGTGTGGAGTCTACATGTCCTTTCTGTGTTAGTGTGGGTTTCCTCCAGGTACCTCCAGTTTCCTTCCACATTCCAAATCCATGCGTCAGGAGAATTTTTCCCCAGGCCTCCTCTGAAAATAGGCTCTGTCCTAGTCAGACTTTTCCAGTCAAATGTTAAATAAATGAGCTCCAAAATATGCTAGGAATTCTTTTATTTTATTTATCAAGGATGTGGATATTTTACAATGGATTAGCATCTAGTGACAAAAGACCTCTATACAGTATTACCACAAGATGTGGATATTGACATGGTGAGGGCATATCTATACCTTATTTTATTTGCCATGTCGGTATAGAGTAATTTGTGAGTTTTTGGGTGTAAGTTAAAAAAAAAAAAAATTATTTTTCAATAACAAAAAAAAAAAAAACTTGTCATATCCCTGGATTTGCTTTGGGGGCAGCTTTTACCTCCACCTTTGCTAATATGGTCATGACAGACTGAGAATTGCAGGCTCTGTATGGTGATCTGTTATGGTGCTCAGTCTTGCTCCATATTCATTACACAAAGGCTGTCTTTTTAATATCACTTTAACTGAGAAAAGATGTAGATCATAGGATGTTATTAGGCTAATGGCCCTGGCGTCCTTGCAAGCCTTGCCAAGAGTTTATCCCCAAAAAAAACCTCAGTCAGCACCTGTTGCCCCAGTCAATGATTCACAGATGGAACCCCTGGGGCAAATTTGTGGTTTCCCATCCACTCATCAAGGTTGCGCTTGAAGTGAATCAGTGAGGTGCTCTATTTGACATGTATGGGAAGTGTAGCCCAGAAATGGGGCAGCCTCTGGGAGACCAATGTCTCTCCAGCAGATTTTGTTGATGTCACTTATTAGATTCCGGTCTTTCGAGTAGGTAATATATAAGGAGTTTGACTTGCAGATATAAAGCATCTTTAGTAGGGCAGGGTCAGAGTTTGCCTTGTAGGTAAGAAGCACATCACACTTGAGCAATCTGTGCGATACCGAATAGAGTGATAGTGATTTGAACCTGTCCACATAGGGCAGGTGTTGGAGGCCATGGATTCTCTTTTTGTGAGGTATTTCAGTGGCCTTTCCAGTTGATGCAGATGTTTGGAGAGGTACATACCAAACGGGATGTACTCAATTACTTGTCTAATGAGGGAGGAGTTTGTAGAGGAGATAACCTCTTTTTTTCTGGATGCAATCCCTTTACTTATAAGATGAACCAAGTAAAAGGCTTTTCTGACCACTGCCGCTACAGGATGGTCAAATGTGAGATTATCGACCTGAGTGCCCAGGCCTCTCACCACAGGTTGTGTGCTTAGGGGGCTGCCGTTGATGTGGTAATAAATAGGGACCATGTTTTTGCCAAATAGTATGATGATGCATTATTTTCCGTTCAGCTTGAGGCCATGGATTTGGCACCAGTCATTAGTTGCTGTGAGACACTCTTGCAGTATGTTAACGTCATATGAGGAGTCAGTGACTGCACCCAACTCTTTAGTCTTTGCCTGGACCTCTGAGAAGTAGATGCCAAACAGTAGGGGTTCCAGGGCAGATCCCTGGGGAACTCCACTAGTGACGGGTCTGCTATCGGAGGTACAGGTGCCTATTTTGACTTTGAGGGTCCTGTCATTAAGCTAGTTGGCCCACCCACATGATGAGAGCGGGATTTACGCCAAGTTGTGTTACCTTTAAGATGATGCCCGAGTGGGGGATTGTGTCAAAGGCCTTGGCCAAGTCAAGGTAAGTTTTGTATGCACTGAGTTTCCCTCATCCAGGGCCTTGGTGACTGTCTCAAAGAAGTCAACCAGGTTCGACAGGCAAGATCTTCCCTTGACCAATTCGAATTGGGTGGGGTCAAGTGCTTGGAGGTTGCTATGTCCTTGGTTATGATACTCCTAATGATACGCCCCATGGCTTTACAGATCAGACTTGTTAAGGTAATGGGGCGATAGTTTCCAGGGTCAGTAGTGGCACCATCTTTGTGCAAGGAGATGACAATGGCAGTTCTCCACTCTGCTAGAATGAAGCCTGTACTTTGGCTGTGGTTGAATAGGGTGCTTATTGGCGAAGCCAGTTTTTGCTGGAGATGGTGCAGAATACAGCCTGGGATACTGTCCGGTCCAATGGAAGCTGTGTTCCTTGCCTTGAAGAGGGCCTTTAGCACTTGATCTATGGAGATGTGAGGTGTGGTACAAGTATCAAGGATGTCAAAATGGTTCAGTGCAAACCTCACCCCCCTGCCCCCCCCCCCCCAAAGGTCCTATCTGCTAGCAGTTTGGCTAAGTCAACAGGATCGGTGTAAGTGATACTGTTAAGTACTAATTCTGAACAAACCTGGGCTTTCCCATGGAGGTTCCTGACGTAACCGAAGAAAGCTTTGTGGTTTCCATTTGGAAGATAGTTTTGATTCATAATTGGCTTTGGAGGTTTTCACTAGTGATCCAATTTCCTTGTTGAAGCTAAGGAGGGAGTTTTTCCAATTTGGATAATTTGGCTGGCTCCTTCTTTCTCTGCCTTAAACAGCTAGTGTTTAAACCAGTTTGTACTTGTTTGATAGAAGCTGCAGTGAGTTAGGCCTTCTGCCATTGCTATGAAGTTTTATGCTGAGAGAACAAAAGATAAGTTGCTTATTTTCAACTGTTTGCACTTCTGATAAAACAATATTTGTGGCATCTACTTTAACTGTGCAACTGTTTTTAGGCCTAGTACCCAACTGCTGTTGTGGTATTACAGCTTGGTGGCTTTTGAGTTGCCCGCCTCTACTTTAAATTTCATATTGAACACTCCCCCCAGTCCCATTACATCAGCTCATTCTAAACAGTACAGTGAGATCAGTTATGAAGGCCCACCCCTTTAGCTTCTTAACCTTGAATTATCTTCGGTGGTCTCACTTTCTACTAAAAAAAAAAAATTGTGCTTCTTTCTACTTCATTTTGCTTGTGCTTAGGTGTTCAACTGCAAGTTTGCTGCATTTGTTACTGCTTATTGATAGCCTTATACTTTGAGTTACTTTTGCTGTTGTGATTTGTGAGCTAATTTATCACTTTTGCACTGCTTTACAGCAAATTTACTGATTAACTGTATTTATTTATTTTATTTATTGATAGATTGACATTTGTTGCCTGGGAAAGTCCACTGGGCTTATGACCCATTTTCAGTGGAGGCCCAGGAAGAAAATCTCCAAGTTACATGAAAATCATTACATGAATTTGTAAGGAAACACGAATCAAGCGAAATAATATAAGCTATCTAAGCAGCACATATGTTGTACAAAGGCCCAGTACAGTAACAAGTTGTACAAAGGCCCAGTACAGTAACAGTGGAAGATTTTAAGTATTTAACAGTACAGTTCAGATTAAACAAATATTTAACAATGCAGCTCAATTTTTTTTGGGGGGGGTGAGTAGGACGAGGGAAAGTTAAGTGTAGTGGGAAGGTAGAATTAGAGAGTTAAACTTAAAGGTAGGATAGATATAGTTAGAATCTTATAGCTAGGTGGTGGCAATATGTAGATTATAGGCGGTATGTATTTAATGGTAGTATTAAAAGTAGAAAGTGACAGAAGAGAAAATGTGTTAAGATAGTTGTATATATGTGTGGAGTAGGATAATAAAGATTAGGGATAACTCGTATGGTATATACACAAGTATATTTGCTATGTGAAATAGTTTTGCTAGATTAAGGAGGTTGTGGATATGTATTGCATGTGCATCTGGGGTTATCAATGAGATGTTTTAGTTTTCTTTTGAAGGAGATTATGTTGTCTAATTCTGTAACTGATGATGGGAGGGCATTCCACAGCTTAGTTATGGAACAGGAATAGAGGCAGCTACCTGCTCTTTTACTATTTACTGCAACTCATTACTGTGTAATTGCATTTTACTGCATTTCATTACTGTTTAACTGTTTTTTAATACTGTGAGTTCTGTTTTTTGTCTTTAGTGGTTTATTTGTGTTTTTTGTGAGTTTTACTGTTTTCTTAACCCTTAAATTGAGTAGCATAGTCTGATAACAGGTTTGCTGCATCTGCACTGTTTTTAACCCTTTGTGAGGTGTTCCAGCAACAAATTCTCCCATAGTAGCAGTTGTGTGATCAACTAGTAGTACCACTCTGACCTTCCACCCTTTACCCTCTTAGCTCTCTTTGGCCTCCCTCCCTCAGTTTCTGACAAATATGGATGGACAATTTCCATGCTTTCTCCTGCCAGTCTGGTTGATATGGACACCCTGAGACAGTGTAGCAACTGCCTCATGTACACGGACAACCCTCTACTACTACCAGCTAGTAACACAATTTGTGAGAGATCCAGTTACATTAAGATCCTAGATTCAGTGCTCTATCCCTTCCAAACCGGTATATCCGGTATCAAGTAGGTTGTCAACATAAACACCACACTTTAGCTACCATCCACACCAGCACATGCACACCCACTTATGTGGAGGTCCTCAACAAAAACATACCCAAACAAAAGAGATCTCAGAGGCAAAAACACACGTGAATTCCACTGCCCACCACACCACATATCATCTTCACCAGATGTCTTCTGCTTTCATGCAGAAGTGCCTGTACCACTGTAATCTGTTCTCTTTGACTTTATTTGCAGTTTGAGCTACTTGGGCTTCTGCCCTGATCTCATTTCTTTCTCTGTCCCACAATGTGTAGTCAACCTCAGGCACTTCATCTCCATTACCTCTAGCTTTTTTTACTGCTCTTCCTTCACTGCCCAGGTTTTTGTACCATACAGTAGTGCTGGTCACACCACTGTATTGTATGTCTTACTTTTCAGCTTCTTTGGCATTATTCTGCTGTACACTACCTCTAACCGTTTGTTCCAGTTGGCTTTAGCCCCTGTAATTCTAGATTTGACGTCTGTTCAAACTTCCCTTTTTCTCAACTACCCCTCCCAGGTACCTGAAGCTGTTAGTTTGTTCTCCTGTTTTCCCTTGTGTTTCAGTTCACAGCTGCTTCTGAGTTCCCCTATTTTTTGCCTTTACAACTTTGTGTTCCATTTCATCTCATGTGCTCTCCTCTTTAAATTCCTTTCCTCCATCCTTTACTGAAGTTTTGTTCAGTTTGCCTGTAATACCACATCGTCTGCATACAGCAACTTTGTTGATCTGCCCCCTCTGACCTGTCTACTCCTGTAGCCCTTCACCAGTATGAACAGCAGTGGACTCAGAGTTGAACCCTACCCTGCTGCACACCTACTCCCAATGGGAACCCCCCCTCTGAGTCCAAACACTGTTTGGGCTTGTGACATTGGGTCCTTGTACGTAACCTACACTAATTCAACCAGTGTTTCTGGGACTTCACTCCATCACAGGACTACCCAAATTGGCTTCCTTGTAACCTTGTCATACATTTTTGCCATGCCTAGGAATTCCCAGTTGGACTATTTCCCCATTTCTAGCTTCTTCTCAACTATCCGTCTCACTGCAAACATTGGGTCAGTTATGCTGCATCTTGATCTGAATCTGTACTGCTCATCTCCTATCTTATTTTATACTACTGTTGAGTATTCGTGTATCCGTCACCCTCTCCAGAACTTTCATGCAGTGTGACAGGAGTTTTTAAACCTCTGTACTCCCACAGTTTTGAATGTCCCCTTTGTTCTTGTGCACTCGCATTAGCATTCTTATTCTCCGTTCATCTGGGTAAGCTTTTCTTTCCATACTGCTCGAGTACCCTCAGGAGCCATTTCTCTGTTAATTAGCAGACATCTTGGTCATATCTACATTGGTCTCATTGGAGTCTGCTGCTTTCCCTGTGTGCTGTTCTTACTACTTGTAGGTTGGGCTCCTCATCGTTCATTGTAGGCATTGTCAAGGGCTGTACGGCTTCTGTGAGATTTTTTTCATTCAGAAGCTGCTGGAAGTACTGCTGTCTGCCGTTGATGTCCTGTGGACTGGTGAGCAGGTTGTTGCTGGCATCCTGTGTAAAGGTGTTTGACTGCCTTCTTTATCTTACAACCTGATATTTTTCTTTGTGCCATCTACCAAAGTACTTTCCAGAAGCTGCTAGAGTCCATTTCATCCCCTTCTTTTTTTTTTTTTTTTTTTTTTTTTTTTTACTGCTTCTTAGCCTCTTTGTTAGCCAACCAGTATTCCTTTGTAGCCTGGCCCTTTCCTATCTTCCACTTTTTCCTGCACTCCTTTATTTTGATGACTTCCTGGACTTCTGCATTCCTCCACCTCCCATCCTTATGCACCATCTGTTCTATAGTCCTCACACATGCTGCTTTGAGGCATTTTCTATTGTTCAACTCCACCTATTTCCTCCTGTTCCTAAGGTGCAACAGCTCAGAGCAATTCCTTGAACTCTTGCACATTCTCTGCAGTCATCTTCAGGTCTGCAGCCTAGTTTCTGTTGACTTTGGAGGCTTTTCTGACTACTACTTTCATCTGATTTGTTTGTTTATGCTGTGGGCCGTCTGTTTCACTGAGGATGAATTTGTAATGGGCCGACTGTTTCACTGGGAATGAATTTACAATTGCTGATATATTTTTTTTTGTACCCCAGTGACCTCTCCTTACTAGGAGTTGCTTGTTGGCCTCTCCAATATGTGATTTTGTGAATGTCTCTCTTGCTAAACCAAATGGAGGTTACCATCAACCAGTAGCCAGACAGAAGTCTAAAAGGGTATCTCATTCTTTATCCCGGGGGACCAGGCAGTCCTCATTTCCTGTTCTCTCTGTTCCAATATGTGCTATTAGATCCCCTATCATCATCCTCAACACCAGCTCATGTTGGCCTGCTTTATCTAGCAAGTCATACACCTGCTGTTTGTATACACACTTTTTTTTTTCTCTCATTCAGAAACCTGTTGTGGGGCACAGGCTGAGATGATGAATAATGCCGCATTCTTACACTAGAATCTTGTTACCATAAGTTTGTCACCAGTTCTGATGACATTCCTCAGTCTTCTAGAGCCTCTCCCTTACCACAGTTGCAATACCATTTCTAGCTCATTACAGCCGAGTGCTCCTCCAGGCGTCTTGTGCAGTTAACTCTACTGCTCCTCTAGGCATCAAATATTGATTGTTCATATTTGCATTAATAATTCCAAAACCATGTTACTTACAAGGTACCAGGAAATTTTGCATTGAAGCATATGTGATGGCAAACACAACTGTATTGATATTGGACCTCTGTCAATGAGTATTTTCTAGAACTGTAAGGCGATAACCTCATTTTTTAAAGGCTTAAGCCGTGCACACTCAAAAGAGCTGTACCAGAGGAAATGAGCTAGTATGTCCTCTTGATTAGTAGACTCTCTGGATCTCAAGCCAAGTGAATTTGCTGCACTCTTTTCCATGTCGTCTCCTGGGAGATGATGTCCAACTTTTTTTTAACATCATATTGTTCACTTCCCAGCTCCATCCTGTCAGTTAAACTATATTGCATGTAGCAATCATTAGTTGATGTTCAGTAGGTTGGTTGATTTTACATCCAGCTTTCCTTCAACAGAGCTCTCCCAGGTAACTCAAGCTGGACAACTGGACACTACTGCCAGTAGCATGTTGACTTAGGGCTCCTGGGCTTTCTACCAGGCACACGCTGGCCAGTAGGGGCTCATACACACCTCCCACTGTTTGCATGGGTCACTAACGTACATCAGAGTAGGCCACATCCTTAACCCACTTATTACCAGCAAATACCCATGCCCATTTAGCGACATTAGTAAAGTGTGACCAAGTCACCTAGAGACAGTTTTATGCTGTCAAGTGGCTAGCCCTGACATGCAGTGGAGTCTCCGATCCATGTTCCCTTCCTCCAGTAGCTTCCATCTAGAGTCTGCTGTTATCTACAGTTCCATTCTTAAGTAGGTTTCTGAGTTGAAAACGCTGGGCATGATTTTTGGGAGGTGGGAGGGCCCCTATAGAGAATATGCAAACTTAGTACAGGCATTGGCTTTCAGTCAGGCTTGAACCTTGGACCTTGCACATGGGAGGCAAAGACCATAACCATTATGTTAACTGTGACTAATTCATTTGTTGCAGTTACTACTTTAGATGGGTCTTGGGGGGGGGGGGATGCTAAAGCACATTACACTCGTGTTTCCCATGTGAGGCATTCATTGCCTCTAGTGACAGATGTCAGGTGTTGTGTTGGTTTAATGCTTTGTAAGGGTGTATAAAAATGTTTATGCTCTTAAAGAGAACATGAATGATCTTTTTAAAAATTGCAGTTTGCAGTAACTTTGATTTTGTTGTTTTCTTTTTTGTTTTGGACCAGGTGAAACTTGGGTGGGGGGTGATTTGGAGACGCTTCTTAACATTAAAAAAATCAGTTTGGTTCCTGCGTATTACCGCAGCCAGATCTTGTAACTTGGGGTTCTTCCTGATATGATCACAAAACGACTATATCGTAAACTGAAATGGGGTGTGTGAAGTCCAAATCACTTTTTGAATCACCTGGGTTCTGAAAGAGGAAGTGGAGTAAAGGGCAAATTGTCGTCCTTAGTACCGTCCTTTACTGGTGTAACTTCCTCCAATATAACATGAGCAGGGCACACTGCATTACTTAAGATTCCTACATGACATTCTGAAAGTGCCAAAACAGTAGTTGACACTTCACACACCCCTTTTCACTTAAGACAGAAGTCATTTCACTATTACATTAGCCGTTACAGCATGTTACAAAATGTGGTTGTGATATCAAGCAAAAGAAGATAAGCAGACATAAAGACAAGCTGAACTCTGCCCTACACACTCCAGTCTCTGTGAATGACAAGCCAGCCTCGACACATATAATCTGTTTAGCGATACTCGTAAACTGCTAAACTGAAGACACACACGCAAATATGAGGCCAGCATCTTGCAGAAATGGTGGGAGACACGCACACTTCATATTTTTTTCTATAAAGACTTGAGCACGACACCTAAATCACTGATGTCCTTCAAGGATGCATCTGCAGTCCTTACAAATGGGTAGTCCTGTCGTCAGGCAGCCCTTCGGTCAGCTGGATTCCAAAGTCTGGATCTGGCTTCGGCTGGTGTCGCACTTCACCCGACGTCATCGCTGCAGGTTTTCGGGTATAAAGGCATCAGCCGACGCCATTTTCCTCAGTCTTTCTTGCCGCGTGGCGCCCGAAGCAGAAGCTGTTCGCAAGTGCCGGTCGGTCAGATCTAGAGATTACTACTACCGAATACTACTTCGAAGACTTCTAAAAAGCTAAGTACCCCGTTGGGGACTCTTTCTTGCCTCAGCCGATGTCAGAAAAAGTTAATAACTGTTTAACTTGTGGGAAACAAATACCTCATAAAGATTTCCACTCCTACTGCTTACCTTGTTTAGGCCCAGACCACGACGTAGCAGCTTGTCTAGCCTGTGCTTCTTTTAACCGACGGACGCTTAGACGTCGGTCGGAGTTTGATGAGCAGTTTTTCGGCTCTGATTTTGCCTATATTATGCCGTCGGATCCTCCGACTACACAAATTACCAAAAAAAACGCAAAGAAAAGGACCGGCACTCGCGGTCCGCGGTTTTGGCCGAAATCGCGGTTAAGCAAACCGCGAGTGTCTCTGTTTCGTCCGAAACCGAGCAAGCGGTTCTTTCTTCAGCCGAAACCATGCCTTCTACCGAGGCCTCTTCTAACCTGGTAGAATCGGCTTCTGAAATCCAACCTTCTGTTGCGGTTTCTCAGGAATTATCAGACACTATTCCCTTGGATATTTCAACCCCTGCACGTGGAGCTGCTAGGCCTCCTGCAGCCATGTCTATTAAGGCCTTTGCCAGGGCTAAAGCAGCCAAAGCTTCAACAGCGGTGCCTGCCCAACCCCCTCTCACAGGCCCAGCACCAGTTCCCATATGCTTTCTTTGGCTGAGGATCTCATTTCTTTAATTCGTGGATCCCAGCCTCATCCAGACAGGACCTCTCATCCACCTCCAGAGAAGAGGCCTAGAGCAGAGCCCCCTGAGCCAGTATCCACAGATGATTCCTCTGATGACTCAGAACATACAGACCCTCCTGAGGCTCCTTATTCCCCTTACGAAGACTCTGATGCTGAAGAGTCCATTCCTTCAGCCTCTCCACCTGAGGAATTTTCCTTTGGGGAAACCTTGCATGCTATGAGGTAACAATTTCAGTGGCAGGGCCAAGATTTCTCAGACTCCAGAACAAGGCTTAGAACCTTTCTACATTTGCCACAACATAGGCCTTTAGCTATACCTCCAGTTCTTTCTGTTGTAGATGATGCATTTAATGATGCGTGCACTGCTCCTGATTCATTACCTCCAGCCCCTGCTAAGCCCGATAGGTTCTACAGGGTCACGGACACTCATCACCATTTATACAAGGCTCCTTTTGCAGATCCAGAGACTATCTCCCAGGGCCCTAAAGCTGTAGCAACTACATCTACTAAAAACCCCCTCCCCTCTGAAAGGGAATCCAGGTCCTTGGAGAGATGGGGTAAAAAAGTTTACACCTCTGCTACTTTGTCAGCTAGGGCTTTGAACTGCCAATTTCATATGATTCAATATCAAGAGTTTATGCTTGACCAGTTAACTAAAAAGCTGTCCTCTGAAGAATCTTTAGATAAAAAATATGTTCAGGAAATGGTACATAACATACAGCAGGTTAGTAACCATTCTTTAAAATGTGGCTATGATGCACTGGAGGCTTCCTTTAGATCAGCCATGACTGGCACAGTTATCAGGAGACATGCATGGTTGAAAGAGCAGGCATTACCAGACCATGTCATTTTGGATGCACCCATGGACAAGGTCAATTTATTTGGTTCCCCTGCACAGCAGGTACTAAAAAAGATGGAAGAGAAGGCGAAATCTGTACAAACAGTGAAAGATTTCTTACAGGTTCAACCTCCAAGGTTTAGCAGGAACTGGCCATCCAAGAATTGGTCCTTTCCGGACTCCTCTAAGACACAGAGAGGCAGGAATAGGCATTCAAGAGGCAGAAACCAATCCAGGGGTGCCTACAGGGGACGCCAGTGGCAAGGTAACAACCAGCGAGGCACGGACGCAGCCACCACCACTACAACAACACAATCACAGTGACTTGGCTGTGGCACCACCTACCAGGGAACAACTGGAAGCACCCTTAGGCGGAAAGCTAACCTTATTTTCAAAGAACTGGCATTGCATCACAAGGGAAAAATGGATTTTGCAAACTATAGACCAAGGTTACAGGTTCCATTTCCATACTCTACCAGGAAAGAGAGGAATGCCAAACCTACCACCTACTCAAAGGGCAGAAGCTCTAAAGCAAATATCTCAACTATTAAGAATGAGAGCTGTGGAAAAGGTACCATCTATGGAACAAGGAAAGGGATTTTACTCCAGACTCTTCCTGGTACCAAGAAAAGAGAGCAAATGGAGGCCTATTCTCGACCTGTCCGCTTTAAACACATTCCTCATTGTTCCAAAATTCAAAATGCTGACCCTACAGCAGCTTCTTCCCATGCTGGGCAAGGAGTCTTGGCTGGTAACTCTAGATCTCAAGGAGGCATACCTGCACGTCCCCATACGACCAATTTGCAGAAGATACCTCAGATTTCTTGCAGGATCAGAGCATTATCTCAGCATTGCCCTTTGGCTTATCTACTGCGCCCAGAGTGTTCACGAAATGCCTGGCATTAGTAATTGCTCATTGCAGACTTCAGGGGATCCAAATTTATCCCTACCTGGACGACTGCCTGATACAAGCAGACAACAAAAGCAAGCTAACAGAAGACTTACAAAGAGTCATTTACCTGCTGCAAGCCCTGGGATATACAGTCAATATAAAAAAGTCAAGGCTGATTCCATCCCAAAGAATAACCTTTCTGGGTGCAGAGCTGGACACATCAAAACAAATGGCATTCCTAACTGCAGAAAAGAAAGAGCAACTACCTCTCTACTTCTTGGCATTAACAAAGCAGAACCATCTAACTGCAAGAAAAGTACTACAAGCCCTAGGCTTCATGGCATCCTGCATAATTCTGGTCCCTCATGCCAGACTGCATATGAGAAAGCTACAGTGGTACCTAAAGAATTTGTGGTCCCAACACAAGCACAGCCTAGAAACCAAAATTCCAATAATCCCATGCCTGAAGCAAGAGTTCCTATGGTGGGCTCAGGCCTGTCAATCAAACACAGGATTGCCCTTCTGCAACAGTCAACCAAGCCAAACCATCACGACAGATGCCTCAGACCTCGGTTGGGGGGCACACATGCTGGGCAAGTGCATACAAGGCTTATGGACTCAAGACCAGCTGCGCCTGCACATAAATCTAAAGGAAATGCTGGCCGTAAAATTGGCAATCTAGTCATTCAGACCATTTCTCCAAGAAGGTCAGTTGATGATAAGGACAGACAACACCACAGTTATGTGGTACATCAACAAACAGGGAGGCACACATTCATATCCTCTATGCCGGCTGGCACTGGACCTATGGAATGTGGCTCTGAGCTACAACATTCAGTTACAAGCAATTTTTGTACCGGGAAAAGAAAACATTCTAGCAGACATATTAAGCAGAACTACCACAGATGCCCACGAATGGATGCTGCATCCGGACATCTTCAAAGCCATCACAAGAGAATGGGGATTACCACAAATAGACTTATTTGCATCCCCACTCAATCACCAGCTAAAGAAATTCTGCATAAGGACGTACCACCCACTTGCTTGGAAGGTGGACTCCCTATCTTTCAGTTGGAAAAACCTGACAGCATACGCATTCCCACCACTTCCTTTGATGCACAAGGTGCTTTTGAAGATCAAAGAGGAACGTCCAAGGATCATTATGATAGCTCCAGACTGGCCAAGACAACATTGGTACCCATTGCTGAGTAGCATGTCTCGGGAACAAATATGGACACTACCCCTGATCCCATTACTGTTAACACAGAACAACTACAACATCCTGCATCCAAACCTGAAAACTCTGCAGCTAACTGCCTGGAACATTACATAAGAGCAATTAACCCAAATTTATCCCAAAGGGTTAAAGACATAATCCTTGAGGCTTGTAGACCTTCAACAAGAAAGAATTATGCAGCAAAATGGAAAAGATATCTCATTTGGAGTACTGCAAAGGGAGAAGATGTGGCACTGGTAAACATAGCCAACATCCTGGAGTACTTGGCAGAGCTCTTCCATACAGGCCTGCCCTATTCTTCCATCAAGATACATGCATCAGCTATTTCAGCAGAATACAGCTTGGATCCTCCTGTCTTCTCTCATAGTTCATAGTTCATAGTTCAGCACTAAGCTAACTGCCCTTGCGAGCCATTTTAAGCCTAGCCAATTATCTGAGACTCAAAAAACCCTGCACCTTGTGTTTAAAAAACAAACACCTAACACCTTAACCATCCTCCCCTTTCCTAAAAAATTTTTTTTTTTCCATAGGTCCATAGGTTCATGGACTAGGTCTATAGCTAAGCTAACTGCTGCCATTTTAAGCTAGCCAATTAGCCTTCCATCCTCCAAACCCTGCACCTGCCTTTGTACTTGTAAAGGTAAACACCTTAACCACCCATCCTCTGCTCAGACAGTTTCTGAGAGGAATTAAAAATGTAAAACCTCCCAGGAAACCACCATTGCCAGCATGGGACTTGAACTTTGTGCTAGAAAAATTGACACTTCCCCCTTTCGAACCAGCAGCAACAGCAGAATTACAATACTTATCCTGGAAGACTGCTTTCCTGCTGGCAATCACCTCAGCAAGAAGGGTCTCTGAACTACAGGCACTAATGGCAGTGCAACCCTTCCTGATCTTCCATCAAGATAGTGTCCATGAGAACAAATCCTACATTTATGCCTAAGGTGGTATCCAGAGTGTCTTTAAATCAGGCTATCCACCTACCTACATTCTTCCCCAACCCACAGAACAGGGGAGAGACTCTTGCATACCTTGGATGTACATAGACAATTACGCTACTACCTGGACAGGACCAAGTCCAATAGAAAAACCGACCAGCTTCTGGTAGCATATGCAACAGGAAAGGAAGGAAAACCAATTTCAAAACAGACCATCTCCAAATGGATAGGAAATTGCATTAGATTTTGTTACTCCTACCATGGAAAGAAAACTCCAGAGAACATCAGGCCTCACTCCACAAGGGCTACAGCCACTACCACAGCTTTCTTACGAGGAGTGGCTACCAAGGACATTATAGAGGCTGCTACTTGGACCTCCGTGCATACATTTGCCAAGCATTACAATTTACCTTTATACTCTAGATCCCGAGCAGGTTTTGCCACTGCTGTTTTGCAAGGGATCCTAACTACACCATAATCTCTCCTTTTTCCTCCTCCCCTAGTTTAGCTATGGTATTCTACCCATTTGTAAGGACTGCAGATGCATCCTTGAAGGACATAGTACAGTTTTGTACCTACCATAAATGTAGATGTCCGATAGGAATGCATCTGCAGTCAGGATTACCCACCCACCTTCCCCTCTGTGGTACTCCTAGGGTATTTGCCATCCTTCAGCTAGCTTGGGGGGGATCTATTATGGTGTATTTGTTTGTATATATGTACATACATGCTTATTTTATGTGTTTGCTCTCTACTATTTGGAAACATTGGCATTTATCCAAATTTAGCCATCCAAGAGGGCACCTGGCATCTGGGGCAAGAAACACTGAGGAAAATGGCGTCGGCTGATGCCTTTATACCCGAAAAACTGCAGCGATGACATCGGGTGAAGTGCGACACCAGCCGAAGCCAGACCCAGACTTTGGAATCCGGCCGACCGAAGGGCTGCCTGACGACAGGACTACCCATTTGTAAGGACTGCAGATGCATTCCTATCGGACATCTACATTTATGGTAGGTACAATACTGTACTTTTCCCAGTAATCATAGAAATTTAACAGCCTACAGTTCCACTGCAAAGCACAACGCACACAAAGCGGGAAGGGACGCTACCCAGTAAGACTACTTCTGCAATTGTTCCTTTTACTAAATGTCATTCCCAAAGTGGCAAAACACTAAACACTTTACACACCCCATTTTACTTCAGCAGAAAGTCATTTCGCGATCACATTATAATTTAAAACCAGCTTACTAAATCTGGTTGTGATAATATGCAAGTACCATCAGTTGGCAGCTATGCTTGACAGCAAAAATCGCACAGGTATTAATGGATTTGTCAATACTGAGTGTGACCTACTAAAAAAAAAAAAAAAAAAAAAAAAGGTCGTCAAATATTTTAATTTTTTTTGTGCATATTATAATTATTTCTGTGGCTGATTTAACTCATTACAGCCAAGTGCAACTACAGGCATTTCTGCTGTTAACTCTGCCTGAGCATCTAAGCGTCAAATATTACTTATTCATATTTGCATTAATAATTCCAAAACCATGCTACTTGCAAGGTATCAAAAGAGTTTATCTTGAAGCATACATGATGGCAAACACAATTGTATTGATATTTGATCTCTAAAAGAGGTTTTGAATATTATTTGTATACTGTTTGTTTGTATTGTAATAATTTAAAATTTTCTCTAAATATCTCAACATTCAGGTAACACAGACAGAACTGCATAGCCTCATATGAAAGCTCACAGCTATATGATGAAAATCGTGCTGGCAGTATGTGTCTTGCTTGAATGGTTACTGAGATATCATCTATTTATACAACATTAATATTCACTGCCTTTATTTTGGCTTATAAAAATCCAGTTTAAAGCATCAAAATGAATGAACACCACTAATGTAAAGATTAATTTATCCTGAGTAGTTTGCCATTTACAGATTTAACACTTATGGTTCCAGAGATATGAATATTTGTTTGAACTATAAGGTGGTAACTTCATTTTTTATAGACTCAAGCCACACCCACTGGGAGTTAAAGGTACACGCTCAACAGAGCTGTACTGGAGGGAATTAGTTAAGTGATGTGTTGTGTGGGAAGAAGAGGTTTTCTTAGGTATTGTATGCTCCATCATTTTGTGCACTGAAGTGTTGTAATAAGCAGATGAAAGTGCTCAATAACAGTCTGACTGTGATTTCCTCCATGGTGTGCTTTATTCGTATTTTTCAGTTTATACACATTGGCAATACTGAAAACACATTTTTTGTTGCTGAACAGTTTAAAACCAGAGAAGAACTTTTGTATTAGCAAGAGAAGTGTTGCTGTCATTTTAAAGTGGAAATGTTTCTTTAAGGGCAGAGAAGCTTTGCTGCATTAGAGTTTTTTTTTTTTCTGTTTTTCCAAAATATTAACAGAGTAGATCAAAACACCATAACCAAGGTTTACTGTTAATGTGATGGTATAGTAATCTCTCATAACCGTGATCAGTTAAACATAGTGAAAAAAGAAACTTACGTGTTTTTAAAAAGAAAAAACTTGCAAGTATGATAGTTTACAACCCAAATGAGCACAAGTTGGCAAAACCATTCAGAGGTTTATTCCAGGAGCATAACGGTGTACACCTGTTAATCTTGACAGGTTTGAATTTGGGACTGCCACCATAAAGCAGATTGATGAATTAGGATAGGTGATGACTTGGGTTCCTATTGAATTGTCGACAGCTTAGGTTGTCAAATGCTTAATCATAGATGCCTAAGCGTCTTAAGCTTACAATAATGAATGGCCACATCATCGAATTCTATCCTCGGGGAAAGAATTTGCATGGCTATTATCGTGGATTTGCCCTTTCCCCAGTGTAGAGCAATCTTGGAGTTGGTATATTTAGTTAGGGGGGTGCAGCCTCCCACTATGTTTGGGTGTGTTTATTTTGTTTATGGACGGCCATCCGAATTCTTTCCCGAGGAAATAATTTGATGATATGCCCGTTTGCTATTGTTGGCTTTCGATGCTTAGGTGTCTGTTTTAGGATTCGACAACCTAAACTGTCGATGTTATGATGTAAACGCGATGACTTTTTGTGGTTAGTATTGAATATCCTCAGTTTCCTTTGAGGTCTACCATGCACACATGTTGCTTAAGGTTCTTCTCTGATCGCCACTGCACTGTATTCCATTCACTTGCTAAGCATGCTGTTACTACAGAAGATACTTGAAATAACCAAAACCTAAGTGATGAGTCTAACCTACTTAAACAGGGATCTGTTTGAGAAAGAAATTGTGTAGCCTTGGAAGCTGCATATGCAAAATTCTGTGCAGCCTTGGAAGCTGTAACTCCAAAATTTTGTCTACCATACTTCTTAATCTGACCCATATTTGCTAAACTGGCAGGCAGAACTAAAATTTATACAGTAAGTTTAGTGAACCCTCATGGCATGTAATTTCAGAGTAAGACTATTCTTGCAGTCTTACCACTCCCACCATTAGCCTCCATTCCAAAAAAAGAAAAGATTTTTCATAGAAATACGGACATTTTCTAGAACTATTACTTTTTGCAGATGACTGACATTCTCGTCATATAGAGGATCCCTTCTCAAATGTTATTTATAAATCCCTCTATGGCCCTGAGAGCATCTTTCTGAAATGGGGGAAAAAATTATCAGAGAAGCATTTTATGCATTTTTCTGAGAACTAGAAGTTGCCATTGTCGTACTAGGTAGCCGTTGCAGTCCTAGTCTGTTTCAAAGGAGAAAGCATCACTACATATCTGATAGACAAATATTTCCAGTGATCCTCAGCAGGGTGTCCCCATTTATGTTGCTGATATTCGAAGGAAACAAAGGCTTTTTTGCCATCAACTATTTGTGTGTAGACTTCTAACTACTGTATGTATACATTTTCTTCCCCCATCCATTGGCCGTTATAGGCTGTTGTGTCCTCCTATTCATAGGAAAGGGCCTCCCCAAAGTGGAATTAAGGATCCTAAAGGGATACTTCTGGGATTAACACATGAGCATATGTAATCAACCATGTTTCATATATCTGGTGCCATTATTTTAGTCCTTTTGGCAGCCCTTTTTCATATCGCACTACTGCCCAGGGAAATTGTGTCGTGACCTCTATCTTTGTGCAGATTGGAGGAAACCCCATATTATGATGTAAGAGATGAAGCCTGTGCTCTGACTGTGCCAGTCTTTTGCCTTGAGACCTGTATGTCTTTGTGGTAACCTTGTCACCCAAGATTTAACCCTCCATCTGCAATTGTTCCACATGTATTGGAGAAGCAAGGCATTCATTTTCTTGTGCCAAGTGTTAATATGTATACCTGTAATATGGTGATAAAGATAATATAAATGAGTTCTCCCTAGGGACTGTAGGCAAAGCTTCTGACTAGAACATCTCCATAAGTAAACCTTTCTCCATAGCTGCTGCAGATTGTTATTGGTCATGCAGACTAGGTCACGGTACATAAATTGCAAATGCCTATGATTTATGCAAGTTGAGCTTGAGGCCTGAGACCTGGTAGAAGCATGTTTAACAGGGAGTGATCATCTTCAGAGGAGTTTTGAGTAAGCACTCAAACTCCTCTGACTTCTACTGCTCACAAGCCCATATTCAAACCTTCTAGTTGTCGTTCTCTGACCACCTCTTTAACCCCCAGCATTCCCAACCGCTCTCTAAGATCAGAAAACCACAATCTTCTAAACATATATAAGCCTCGTCGACCCCCTGGCCACCTACTATTATCCTACACCCTAGCTAAACTCGTGCTCCCTACCACCCTTTAAAATACTCAGAGCCACTCAAACTTCAAAACTCTTCTCCAGTTGCACTTTCCTTTCAAAGTGGGAATGTTCCTGTACCCCTACTACACAAACTCTTTATACCATCTCCCATGGACTATATACCTCAACCTTGTATCACTGTGCCCTCTTACTCTTTGCCTCTACTTCCTCTCTTTCCCTATACCTCATAAACTTACCCCCAGCCCACTCCCTTTTGCCACTATATACCACCTTTTACCTCTCCCACTTCACCTCCTTCTCTCTGTCATCTCCTCATATTTCTAACTTCCAAAAAAAAATAAATAAATGTTTTACTTGTTTTTCTTCATCTGAAATCCCTATACTTTTAATATTCTTAGACTGCATGAATGTCACTTTTGTAAATCATTACCTATAGAAATGTTATGTTTTTTTTTTTTTTTTTTTTTTTAAACAAATTGTATATTATGTCTGTATTTTTCACTGTCCTACTGCTTTTGTATAACTATATTGTAAAATTGTCTATATCCTGTAGTGCTTTTCTCCCTGGGCTTCTACTGAAAGTGGGCTCTTCCAGACCCAGTGGACTATATCATGGTCATCAAACTGTAATAAATAAATAAACCACACAGTTGTCTGTATAGAACAACCCATTGCCTTGCTCTCCATAACACCTCTGGAGTCTTGTTAAGTGTCTTCAAAGCTAGAAAAAAAAAAAAGGTGTGTGAATAAAGGGCAACTTCAGCATGTCCCGCTCTGAAGGGGGAATATGCGGAGTGATATTGGCTAGAACTACTGCCAGAGGTGTGGCATATAATGCTAGCATTGATCTCTGATCTCTTATAAATATCTGGAAAATTGAAACTTTTTTGAGCCGGCTCCAATGATAAGTCCATTTAGTGGAGTCACAAGCCTTCTTGAGATGTTGCAGCTTAATCTCCCATTTGACAAAGCCTGCTCTAGTATGAAAACTTAACTCTAGGATAAGTGGACTTCATTACTTGCCACTACTTTTGCATAGATTTTTAACATCAGTATTCGGTAGAGAATGGGGCCTATAACTCCCTATCTGTGTGGGTATCCTTACTAGATTTTGGAAGGCAGTAAGGGAGGTGGAAACAGATGGCTTAATTTTCCCCTTTCTTGGAATGGCTGAAAGAGATTTCAGAATGGATAACGGGAAAGTGTCCAGTGCTTTGTATAGTTAACTGGCGAAACAAACTGGTCTGCCTACCTTTATGGAAGGTGTTTGTTGCAGTGCTGTATGGATTTCAGCAAGTTAAAATGGCTTGGTTAGTTTAGTTTTTATGCTTGAGAGGGGGAAATTAGGGGAGGTAGGCTTCCTTTACAATGCTTTGAATTGCTTTAGCCAAATCCAAATCTGGCTCCTCTACATCTTTACTATAAAGAGATTCATAGAATTCTGAAAGACAGGCATTGTATCTTTAGACCGGACAAGGGCTTTCCCAGTCTAGTCATCAACTAGTTTAAGAACCATGCCTTGCAACCTTTTCTGCTTTGCTAACCTAGCCGGAACCTTGGAAGATTTGACTCCTTTGGCCCAAGCACTTGTTCTTGGCATTGTAAATAAAGATTTTTTCCCTTGTTTTAGAATTTAAAGTTTCTGCGTAATGTCTTATGCTCTCTTAGCCTCTGGACAGCTTAGAATTTTGTTATCCTACATTGCGTATATGCTTGGAGTAAGTGTTGTTCTAAAGTTCTCTTTTGGGAGTCTGCCTGCCATGAATTGTGCTTTGGCTGCTGTATATAATGCTTTCAGTTCTAATTTTTGGGATCCAGCCATATTGGTATGGGGAAGGAGCCTATAATGTTCCATGTTAGGGAAGTGTGGCGGCCTCTCTGAAAATAACTAACTTAATCAAGTTTGCATCTCGTAGGCATAGGGGATCCATCTGTCATGGTCTACCATTCTGTCCTTGCAGTTTGTCAAGGAGTTTACATAAGACCACTAAGTGGCCTGCAAAGGGGGTTGGGATCATATTTACCTATACTACTTGAACTATCATATCCCTGCACAGTAGCCAGTAATACTCCAAATATCTTCCAAGACCATGACTTCCATAGAGTTCCTGACAACTTTCCTGAGATCGTAAGTGCCTGTCTGAGTGTGGCTGTGTTCACTGTCTAACATGTCAAGAGTAACAGTGAAATCTCTTGCTATTAGCAGGAGAGAGTCTGGATGTTGAGGAGTTTCCAAAGGAGTGAACAAGTTTCAAAATATGGAGGTGTGATCTGTGTTATGATCATAGCTATTGGCAAGTTGACAGTGACCAGTTTCCAGTGTTACCCACAGCCCTAATAACCCATCCCAGTATTTTTTTTTTACTAAGTTAACTACAGCTTTTGCTAATGTGTGTAATGAATGCAATCCTATTTACCCAAACTCCTCAACATTCTGGCATGGTGCTTCACTGACTTACATTCTTGAAATAACAGTAAATCCACTGAATATTTTTGTAGTGAGTGAGAAAAACTGTTC